>NC_142672.1:31402585-31665085 GCF_964200805.1 Pocillopora damicornis | reverse complement strand
GTCTGCAAGTCGATTTTCGCGTGGAACAGTGCTCAATGCGTTGAAGCAGAGCAGAATAAATATTATGAGAGGAAAAAAGGACTTAACTACATTTCCCGACAAGCCTGTTTCGTGAATCGCTTCATTAAACCCCTGAAGAGTGAAGCGATTCACGAAACAGGCTTGTCGGGAAATGTAGTTAAGTCCTTTTTCCCTCTCATAATATATATATATATATATATATATATATATATATATATATATATATAACTAACTGCAGACAGTACTGTTTCGGCCTTCTGGGCCTCATCAGTGCAGTGCTGATGCTAGGATGGAGGAAAGACTATATAGCCACCTCAAGTGATCTCACACATGTGGGATCATCTAAGCCATGCCAGAGTGCTCAAACTAGAAAAACTAGTGAGCATGCATAATGCTAGCAGCAATGACTCATCCCAGTAGAGTGCTCAATTTGGACATGAAAGCAAAGCTTTGTATGCCAAAGAGCTATATCTAACTATATATAGCTATATCTATATATATATATAACTGCAGACAGTACTTTTTTTTTTTTTAAATATAAAAGCCTGGAGACCAGGCAGTTTTATTTCGTCAATGATATCTATTTACAATTCTAATTGATTAAAGTGTTCGAATTAAATTATGAGTTATTTAGGTAATTACAGGTCTCAATTAACTAATGATATTTTCTCTTACAGGCGGCACGAACAGCGCACGGGCTATAACAGCCCGGAGTAAGCGCCCACCTGTAAGAGGTAACAAAGTTCTATTTAAAAGTTTTCTATTTACTATTTACAAAGAGATATTTCAGACCATGTGGGGCGCAAACAGCGCGCGGGCCTGTAGCCCGGAGTAAGCACCCCTCATGGGCGAGATTTAACAAATTTTATTATATACAAAGGTTCAGGGGGGAGCCAGAGAGGGGAAGAAGACGGGCTTACCAGCGTCGACCGAACAAAGTACGTTTTTAAAAGACCAAAAATTCCTTAAGGTATCAGTGTCGTTACTAAGAATTCTGAGTTGGACATCTTTCTTAATTAAGTCTATAATCGCGTTGGAGCTCAAAAGAGAACCTTCGAAGGTAGCTTTATTTCTGGCAAGCCAACACCAATATATGATGGTTGCCTTGAGAAAGTTAGATAAGGATATAGCGGTGGTAGATTTGTCTAGGGAAAAAGGGTAGTAGATAGATGTAGGGGAGATAGAGAAGGGGGAGTCGAGTAGAGCACGGAAAAGGGGGGAGAAGTGGTCCCAGACTTTCACAACTCTGGGACATCCCAAGAAGCAGTGTTCAATAGTTTCCGTTTTTCCGCAGATTGCGCATTTGTCATTATTGATGTATCCCCAAGACTTAAGGAGATATCTTACGCGGATCATTCTATGGATCAATAGCCAAATTAGATCGTTCTTCTTGTTTTCAATTAGCTTTAGGCGAGACTTGCGCCACACCCAGGCCCAACGATTGATGGGGCGGTCCATAGCAGACGCCCAAAAACCGGAGCACCGGGGTGCAACGCAGACGGGGTCAAGCAACAAAAGATATAAATTCTTACCGGTGAGTAAATCAGGTAAGGCACCAGTTTTCTGATGCAAGGTACGGAAATTATCTAGACAAAGGCGGTAGTAATTGGAAGGAAGGAAGGAAGAGGGAGCAGAATTGGTGGGAAAAGAAAAACGGGGATCTAGAATAGTTAGCTTATGTCCTAAAAAATATCGAGCTAGGTAATGCCATTTGGATGTGCCAAAGTCATCCCTTAAACTGGAAAAAACAGAAAGGCGCAGGCTAGCGCACTTAGCTTTAAAATTAACGACGTTGAGGCCCCCGGATGATGGGGGCGCACAACAGCGATCGCGACTAACATTTTCCATTTTTCCTCTCCAGATAAAAGGCCAAATGATCGACTTAAAGCTATCGTGCACCCAACGGGGTGGGGGGATGACTTTAGCAACGTGCCATAAACGGCTTGCGCCTAAAGTATTTACAATTAAGGTCCTACCGATAAAAGACAGGTCTCTTTGTTTCCAAAGATTTAGAACCGAACTTAGTTTGTCTAATTTGGCCCGCCAATTGTCGTCGTCGACATTGACGAGGCCGTTTGAGAAGTAAACACCAAGCACTCTCATTTTAGTGACCCATTTGAGGCCATAGGGAGATTCAATTCTAGTTCGCCATTTTCCTAACCACATTGCTTCAGATTTGGACGTGTTCAGTTTAGCGCCAGATCCTTGTTCAAATTTTGATACGACTCGGAGAAGTGAAGAAAGAGATCTTTCGGATTTTAAGATGCAAGTAGCATCGTCAGCGTACTGGGATATTTTATATTGAAGGCCCCCTGCTCCGGGGAGCAGGAAACCTTCAATATCTTTACAATTACGGATTTGCGTTGATAATACTTCTGAAACTAGCACATAAAGGAGAGGAGATAATGGGCATCCCTGTCTCACCCCTCTTCTTAAGTGGACAGGGGGGGACAGGGAGCCATTAACAATGATTCTAGAGAAGGCTTTAGAGTAAAATAGTTCGACCCACCCACAAAAGGAGGGGCCGAAACCAAATTTACGCAATACTCTCATCATGAATTCGTGGTCAACTCGGTCAAAAGCTTTTTCTTGATCTAAGGAAATGAGAATACCCGGTTCATTAGTTTTGTCAATCATGTCGAGGGCATCACGAAGTAAGGCCAAATTTGAGAAGATAGTGCGGCCGACCACGCCGCACGTTTGGTCTGAATGCACGATGGAGTTCATGACTTTTTTCAATCGTTCAGTGATGATTTTAGATGCTAACTTGTAGTCAGTGTTTAACAAGGAAATTGGGCGCCAATTTTTTGCGAGGCGTCGATCATCTTTTTTGTGGATGAGTCGTAGGAGGCCCTCGTACTGGCTATCCGCGAGGGAGCCAGCAAGAAAGGCCTCGTTCAAAACAGAAAGGAGAGATTCGCTCAAATCGTTCCAAAAACACGAGTAAAATTCTGTTGGGAGACCATCAGAACCGGGTGACTTGCCGGTCTGAAGGCCTTCCAATGCGGTAAGTAATTCTTTATTAGAAAAAGGGCCTTCACATAGATTGCGCTCATAATCAGTCAGTGAAAATTCGAGGCCGTCAATTATTTCAGTTTGAATTCGCATATCAAGAGGATCTTGGGTGAATAAATTCTTGTAGAAATTGGTTAAAATTCTTTCAAGATCATTTTGAGAATTTCTGAGAACACCGTTCTCGTCAAACAAAGATTCAAAACTATTCATGTCAGCTCGTTTTTTCTCCAGACGGAAGAAATAGCGTGTTGGTTTCTCACCTTCTTCGAACCATTGTGCTCGGGAGCGGACTTTAGCTCCTTCGGCTTCTTTCGAGATCAGAGAGGACAATTGGCTTTCCAAATCGCTAATTACACCTGGGTTATTTAAGCGATTAGAATGTAAAGCGTTTTTAGCACGGGTTAATTGCTTAGTAATTAGGATTCTTGTGGCATTTGCTGTTCTCTGTTTACGGATACAGTATGAAATACTTGTTTTGCGGATTTCAATTTTTAGAGCATCCCACCATTCGCGGAGGGAGGCGAATTCGGGGATTTTAAGCTTAAAGTTGTTAATCGATTTTGACATAATGTTTTTAAATTCTACATCTGAGAGTAAAGAGCTGTTGAACTTCCAAATTCCAGGACCGTGATTAGAAGGGTTAGTCGTTAGTTCAATTTTTACAAAGTCATGATCGGATAGGTCGTATACGCATGGAAGAATATTACATTTCGTTACTAGGGTTAAGCCTTTAGCGACGAGAAAGCGGTCAATTCTAGATGCCTGGGTATGGTCTTTATTAGACCAGGTGAAAGTTACTTTGCGCGGGTTGTTTTTGCGCCAAATGTCTGTAAGTGAGAAGTCAGCACAAAGGGATCGGAGAAGTTTTTGATCAGACAGTGGGATGGCGGAACAATTTAATTTATCTAGGACATTGTCCACACAATTAAAGTCTCCCCCGATCACTAGGTCCCCTTGGGGGAGAAAGTAATTGTGCAGACAAGAGAAAAAACTTTTACGATCCGAAATAGTATTGGGAGAGTAAATGTTTACTAAATTTAGTTTAGAATTATAGTAGTCAATGAGTAAGCTCAATATTCTTCCTTCGGAATCGGTCAAAAAACGGATAATTTTGCCTGGAAAGTTTAGAGAAAAGAGGATGGCAACACCGGCAGACCTGCCAGTCCCGAAGGACCACAGACATTTGCCGCGCCAGAGTATTTCGAATTCCTCCGCTTGTTTTTTGCATGAGACATGTGTTTCTTGTAAAAGGATTATGTCACAGTTTGAATAATTTAATTCTTGAATAATTTTTCGACTTTTACTGGAGGACCCGAGTCCTCGCACATTCAGAGAAATTATTTTAAGCTTACTCATTGAATATAAATAAAAAATTAATATCTGTACCGCCTTCTCCTAGGTTTAACTCTCTCCCATCCATCATCATCAGTTTCGGAGCCAGAGTAGTCACGGCGGGAAGATCTATCGCGGTCATCGCGGCCGCGATAATAATCTCGATCGCTTCTATCTCTCTCTCTTCTGTCGCCTCTCCGGTCATCTCTTCGTTCTTCTCGATCGTCCCTCCCTCGCTCGTCTCTTCGTTCTCTTGGTCGTTCTCTTCTACCTTCGTCGCGTTGTTGTTCTCGTTGTTTCTCTTGATCTTGTTGTTTCTGTTGTTCTTGCTGTTCCTGCTTTTCTAGTAATTTCTGTTGTTCTTCTTGTTGTCGCTGTTGTTCTCTCTGTTGTTGTAGTTTTTTCTGCCTTTCTTCTCTTTCCTTGGCGCGCTGGGCTCGCTCTTGTTTCTCTTCCTTTTCAGTTTTAGGTGGCGTTGGCTCACTATCGACGTTCGCGCTGAAGAGCAGGAAGGGGCATTGAGGCATGGAATGGTTGTCCGCTAAACAAACGGAACATCTTGGCGAGTCCTTACATTCTTGAGCTCGATGCCCAGGGCGTTCACAATTAAAACAACGGACTGCAGAGCAGTCTTTGGCCATGTGGTCAGTAGCTCCACAATTCCGGCAAGCTTTTGGCTGATTTGGGTACCATATTTTGATAGGTTCACCAGCTATGTTGATGTTGGCAGGGATGGTTCGAAGTAGCGCCATTCGAGCCGTTCTTACTCCATTCTCGATATGTTGTGCAATTTTGTCGCGCCGAAATGAAAGGACACGACCGTAGTGGCTGAGTCGGCCAATCACGGCAGTGTCGGGTAGTTCAGCGGGGGCTTCATGGATCTTGACGAGGACCAAACGATTTTCGCAGTCGCCCAGGAACACTTTGAGACCGGCAATCACGACAAAAGGTGTTTCAAGAGCGGCTTCTTTAGCTGCACGGCTCTTAAAAGTCACGATCCAAGATCTATTGGACGCCTTTCTCTGGATTCCGGTGATAGCGTCAATATCGATTTCTGCCGCGTCAAAAGCTTCGAGAATTATTTGCGATGTGACGGTTGTATCAACGCTAAAATAAATAGAGCGATCCTTCGTGATTCTACTTTGACTAGGAGCATTCAAAAAAGGCACGGCCTGAAATTTCACACCCTTATTTTCCAGATTTTTTAGTACCTCAGGGATTTCGATTTCCACGTCTGCGCCCCAGGACTGTGAACCTTCTACCACGCTTGCGTCTACGACGTCTCCTGGATTCGCTGCCGAGTTATCTGTAGTAAACTGGCTGATATTTTCACTTTCCTGGCTGTCCATGTTGACCAATTGCTGCAAAAGCAAGGAAAATAAACTTTTCATAAGCCTTTTAACCTTACCCAAAAGGCCGAGAAGCTTTCAGTACTTTTTCGGCCTTCTGGGCCGAATCAGTGCAGTACTGATGCTAAGGTGGAGGTAAGGCCATACAACCACCCCAAGTGATCTCACACATGTGGGATCATCTAAGCCATGCCAGAGCCGGAGTAAGACCTTTGACCTTTTATTAAATAATAATAAGACGTTTGACATAAGAAATTTTAAGATCGAAATTACGTAAGACAACAAAGGTCTGATATATATATATAAACAGCGAAGAATTGGTATTCCTAACGATGGTTTCCCAGTAAGAGGATCTACAGGATACAATGTCTCGACGTGAATTTGTCCTTAAGTGTACTTTAAGGACGTAACGAAGAGGCCAACTCTTGACTGTTCTGGACGTTTAATGCACGACGTTTAATGCACGACGTTTCGGCCGTTCGGCCTTCTTCAGGTTAAAAATTAAAACATAAAAAGCTATTTACAATGATTGCGACTTATATACAGAACAGAAATTTTAAGATTGAGGTTACGTAAGACAACAAAGGTCTAAATTTCAAACTGAGAAGGGTTAAAGGGTTAAACAATGACAGGTAAATAAAGAACTATAGGTGACATGTGAATAAAAATAAAGTGAATATAAATAAGTGACAAAAATTAGAGAGAGAAAAAAATTTAACTTAATTAGTAGTGTTTACTCCGGTGTAACAAGGATCCCAGGAAAGGGTCATTAAACCGCAATAATAATTTCCCCTCCAAGACCCCTTTTTTTTTAAAAACCGATGACAAACATAACGAAGAGGCTAACATTATTTATTTGGCCACTTGTGCACAATGAAATTGATTTGAGAAATATCATGTCATTAAAATGGATGGCCAATTCACAAGTTCTTTGGTTCTTCAGCATATTCGACTTATGGTCACGAATTTTACTTTAAATTCAGTCGAGGTGGAGCCTACGTATTGCAGGTTGCATTTGTGTGTGTGTGTGTGGCGTTACCTCAACTCTTCCGTTGTTTTATTCGACCTAAAAGTTATGAAAAACCTAGAGGTGGCCAAACCCATATTTATCTAAAGATTGAATTATTTTCATTGGAGCATCCTTATGTAACTCACTTTATAAATGTCTCGATTTTCAAGAGGGTGAATTCACCAAGAAAACAAATTAGCCGGCTTTAAACATTCGCAAGCCTAGAGTATTCTCAAATTGATTCCAAACTTTCTATCGCATTTGTTAAAATTAATAACTATTGTCGTTTCACAGGTTGTGAAACAAAGCACCGGAAGATGTATCGAAACCTTGACTCAAGGGACATGGCATGTACAAGAATTTTTGGGAAAGCGTGCTTTCGTTAAGCTGATTGACATCAGCTCTGGAGCCTGGGGCCACATTAACTTTGATGACCTTAAAGGGAATATAAGCTGTGGACAAGTATAAAGCCGCGAGTTAAGATAAAATCTGAGAAGAGCTTATTTACAGTTTCTTTTCAGCCGAAACACAGCCAAGACACTGGAAACCCCATACATATTTCATTGTACGGGGAAGTCCCTTTAGTTATCACCGTAGCCACATATATTCTGGCCTCCTCAGAATAATTTCGAAAGCATCTTGTCAAAATAACCAACTTGATACCTATTATATTAATCCTTGTTTGTATATATCACACAAGTTAATGTGGCTTTTCACGCGCGCTGATTGGCTAGTTCGGAAATGAATAGCAAGTACTATTCATCTTCACTTTGGTGAATAATTGAAATTATTATAATCGTTGCTTTTATTATTATTACTAAGGTCTCTCATGAAGGATATGTCTATAAGTTTGATAGTCTCCTCGATAAAATGCTCGACCAGTGTAAATAGATCGTTCTCAACGACTTCGTTAGCTATATTGGCTGCTTAAGCAATGGTATGGAGGCCATCTGTAAGCATCAAATCAATCCGTTGGGGTTATTTTTTCCAATGGATTTACACAGCTTCTCACCACGAAAAAATAAAAATGTTCTGTAGTTTATAGATGGTTTCTAACTCCAGCATCGACTGCATTTATCCAAATGCTTTCGTGATTGCAGAGAATCAGAGAGAAATAACCACGTAATGATCAGTTTATATTCTTTTGAAATAATCACTGTTGCTGATTAACATATTGTCATTTGTTGTAGTTTAAGTGTGATGCGTGCCTTAGCTTTGAGAAACTATGAAGTTCATAATTAAAACATGCAGTGATTATGAAATTTTGCCAACCTTCGATCAAAGCCGATATTTTTTAGTTGAAAATCTTCAGAAAAAAGAAGGAAAAAAAGACTTGGACTTAAGAGTCGGTTTAAGCTAACGATGAGATGATATGCTCGCCGTCTTTTGAAACAACCATTGTTGAAATCCTAATTGCTAAGTAGTTGGTATTCTTTCGAATGCCACTGATAAGAAAAAAAGAATACGCAGTTGACTTTCAGAATAAAAAATCACTTTGGTACAGACATGTATCTCACTCACGACTTCTTCTTTTGTTAGTTTCTACACTGTTTTCGAGAGATGCGAATGGAAAAAATATCTGCTTCATTGCCTTTTGTACAAGTAATTTCAAGTAAATAGGTAAGTAAGCGGCCGCTAGACTGAAAACTCGGTTGTTTTGGCATATGTTTTGAGAATCAAGATGAAAGAAACAAGGAAAAAGGAAGTGATAAGAGAATGTTGTGTAATAAAAGTTAAATTCCAGAATGTCATTCGGCGAATTTCAACAGCGTTCAAGCCAACAGTGGCCAAATTTCTCGGACTTGGCGGTGTACCGGGGTACAATTGTTGTTGCAAACAAGACACGGAGCTGGGTGGCAACGCTTTGAGGGCCACGAGAGCACTTGCAAAAATTCGCAACAATAAAAAGCACGAAAACAAAATATTAAAAGAAACGATCATCTGGAGCGAGGCAAATATTCACATCAAAGTATCTTTTATAAGAATCCTTTTTTATTTAGTTAAAATGGTCGTCCGTAGGTCAAACAATGATGTATTTCATTTCCTATTATTAACCAAATTTTTTCCTGAGCACCAAATGTTAAAGAAGATTTTTACCAGACCAGGTTCACAAAAGATTGTTTAGGAGTGCTTATGATTTTTGAGCTTAATAAAAATTGTTACCATTATTTTCTCGCCTTTCCTTTTTCTATTTTCTATTTCCCATGTATTATCTATGCAAATTAGCGTTGTTCCCCCTTTGAATATGTAATAAAGGCAAATAATTAATAAATAAATGGAAAAAATTGTAGACTTATGAAAAGTCTCTCCTCACGTCGTATTCTTGGAAACTGCCTGTCAAAGTTTTGTTCAATTGAAAAACTGCCACAACCCTGTCGTTGACGGTGGCGCAAGGTGCAAATAGTTCATCATGGTTGGAAAATCTTTTTCACAAGGAATTCGAAGCGATCGCATCATTTTAATAGTCATTGCACTGTGTTTATGTGTGTGGATCTCAAACGAAGTCTTGGTACGATATTTTTCCGGAGGTAGGTTACAACACTTAATTTGAACCCACCGTTTTTAGGCCAAGGACCAGCCTTTAGAATATGTAAAAGATTTATTGTTCAATATGTGTCGAGCAACTTCAAGAGCATACTGTAAAAATGAATAATATTGTGAAAATATGAAACTTGTTAACGATAACTGAGAAATTGTACAAGTAAATTGTGGCCAGGTTGAGAGATATTAAATAGCAAATGAGTTTCATCGAAAGTATCACATACAGAACAAAACCTTTGATCTTTGTGTAATAAAAGTTACATTCCAGCATGTTATTCGGTGAAATGAATAATATTGTGGAAATATGAAACTTGTTAATGACAACCAAGAAATTGTATAAGTAAATTGTGGCCGGGTTGGGAGATGTTAAATGGCAAATGAGTTTATAGATGTTCATGAGAATCACGTAAGATAATCAGAAAATCAATTTATCATCGAAAGTATCACATGCATTCAGAACAAAATCGTGGATATATGCAGAAGATACAATATTCAACATATTAACGAATGATATGGCCATGTTTAAGCACCAAATCAATCCGTTGGGGTTTAAACTGTGTCTTAACAAAACACTATTTTTCTAATGAATTTACACAGCTTCTCACCACGAAAAAATGACTGCATTTATCCAAATGCTTTTGTGATCGCTGAGATTCAGAGAGAAATAACAGCGTAAGGACCAGTTTATGTTCTTTTGAAATGATCATTGTTGCTGATTAACATATTTTCATTTGTTTTAGCTAAAGTGTGATGCGTGCCTTAGCTTTGAGAAACTATGAAGTTCATAACTAAAACATGAAGTGATTATGAAATGTTGCCAACCTTCGATCAAAGCTAGTCGATATTTTTTAGTTGAAAATTTTCAGAGAAAAGAAGGAAAAAAAGACGAACTTAACAGACGGTTTAAGCTAACGATGAGATGATATGCTCGCCGTCTTTTGAAATAAGCATTGTTGAAATCCTAATTGCTCAGTAGTTGGTATTCTTTTGTACGCCAATGATAAGAAAAAAACCGCAATAAATACAATTTTAAATAAAGAATCATTTCTTTATTTAAAATTGTCGTCCATAGGTCAAACAATGATTACGTATTTATCATTAACTAAATGGGAAGTGATTCGAATTGGGAGATGTTCCTAATAGCGCTCTAATTTCATGAATCCATTTCGGTTATCGTTTCCAAACAATAAGTCACTGAGATCTTCTGGCAGCTCTGGGGGGTCAGCAAATTGTGATGTGAACTAATTACTCCTCACGTCGTGTCCTTTCAGATCGTTTTTTCGGTTTTTCGGTTTGGTTTCGCTCTTTCCTATTTGGGTACCGGTTTGTCTTCGATCTGAGCGGCAATTAAGCGCCTCCACCAATCTCGAACAGCCGAGAAACGCAAATGTTATAGAGAGGAATGCTTGACAAACCAAATGTGGCTACATTCTCTCAAGTGAAATATCGTTTAATTAATCCAAGTATCACTTCTCTTTCGATCTCTAACTAGGAACGGAACTGATTAGCTTTCCACGTTTTTACATCAGACTTTAATTTTGAAGTCTATTAGATGGTTTTTGTTCCGAATAAGAGAAATTGATAAGGCAATTTGGTCACGTTTGATTTCTTACGAAAAGATACTATTTTAATAATATGTAAAAAAAATCAGTTGGAGAAAAAAATTCTTAAGCCTCGAACTTCTTTGGAGGGTCACGATCCGGCAAAAAATTTTGTTAATTCGTGTTGCTCACGTACAAATCATTCTCAAATTGAGAAATGTGGTTTCCGTCTTGTCACGAGCGTGGGACAAAGAAAAAATTCTGAGTCCTCATGAGGAATCCAACCTCAGACCTTCGGATTCCGCGCTCCGACGCTCTGTGGCTCAGATGTAGAGCATCGGAGCGCAGAATCCGAAGGTCTGAGCTTCGATTCCTCATGGGTATTCAGCCTTTTTCTTTGACCCACGCTCGTGACAAGACAAAAAACATCTTTCTCTATTTCTTTACCGAGCTCAAAACTTACCATCTCTCTTAATCTATTCACAAATAGTCTCAAATTATTTTCAGACTTTTTAACTTAGTACACGCGAAAAGAAAACCAAAAAAACCAGCGCTTCGTCGGCATTTAACACATTTTGCTGAATTTTCGAATTTTTTGCAAAGAAAATGCATCTTTTTTTTCAGCTTATGGTCAAGAGCAAGAACAATTGTGGTATTTATGTTGAAAACATTAAAATTCCATCTAGTATAGGTAAGGTTACCCTGGAATCATTTGTTCCGTCTCCTGCCAAGAAGTAATAATGAGCGAAACGCAGAGCTTGCTTCGAACCACGCTTCAAAATTCAAATTCGCTTTATTCTTCCACTACTATTTCATGTTACGCAAAAGGTCGCGTGAGCGCGCAAAATATGCCACCGTGAGACATTTTAGAATAGTGCAACAATAGCGAGGAACAAAATGGCCGCACTGAACGTGCGTATCATATGTTAAACCATCGAATAAGGTGTTTTTATTCCTTTTAGGATACTTTCATTAGCGCGAATCTAGAGTCATGAAAATTAGTCAGAAAAAGTTGCCTTCCGTCATCTACTGAAAGTCAAACTGGCTTTCTGCAGGTTCTTTATGACTATCATGGTTGCTCTGGAGACGAGACTGAATTTATAGTAACAAGTGTGTATCGTCTATTTTGTTCTATTTCGGGGCCGTCGTAAATTTTAAAGAATGATGAATCGATATTGGTACTATGAATATTCGACAATCGTCGGAGACCGTCGTGGTGATCTTAAAGGACTCCCACGCTAGTTTTTTATTCGAAATAACACTCAAAATGTCGTGTGAAAAGGCCTCCCTGACGGAACATTTGACCGCGTGCAGTAAATGTGGAATACTTTATGGGAAGTCTTTCCGTATGGTATTTACGCATCAGTCGGAATTTTCTGAAACAAACTGACGAGTGCGTAAATACCACATGCATACCAAGATTACATTCTTGTTTAATGAAATTTATTAAATGACCGTGAATATATGTCAACTGCGGATAAAGACGTGAATATGAAAGCGATCTTCGTATTAATGTTCATAACTGCAAAGATCGCTTTCATTTTCATGACATTTTATTGTTAAAAGATATTTAGGTCAAAATCTCATAAATCTCTCGTGAAAGATGTATTGCCTTGCCGGTAGAAACGATTCAACACTGCCGACAGCAAGTGAAAAATAACAAAACATTTCTCAATGCTTGAAACAAAGCATCTTAAGCTTGAGCTTTCATTATCTTCCCTGTCGTTCCCTCGAACACAGTAAATTAATTCTTCAAGATACATATTTAAAATCCTTGTTCTTTCGGTCGGAAAAAATTATTGCGCAGGTTCAAATCTCGCCGCTTCGTTTACTCATTGTTTTTCTCTATGAATTGCTTTTATCCTGCTTGCTTTCTATTCCGCATCATCCTCCACAGACGCTCCTCAGTCACCTTTTTTGAGAGCGCATTTTATAATTTTTCGAAACGATTTGAAAGCAGAACGCTGAAAGTTACATGAGAATCGCTTTGAAACAGTTCACACGTGAAACAAACTGATAGGACATATAATTTGAATGTGTCTACAGAACTCCTAAGACATCTTTCTCCAAGCAAAGCACACCCTGATTTAATAAAAATGCTTAACAATTACATTGGCATCGCCTTTGCCAGTGCAGTTTTCATTGATTTTGTGCATCTTCTCTATCACATTGGAAAATCACATTGTGCCTGATCTTTGGAAATTGGCCGACATAACTCCCTTGCCTAAAGAGCCCAACTTTAAAAATTGCACACAGTTGCGGCCTATTTCGCTGACTAATGTAATAATGAGGGTTTTTGAACGTCTTGTATACAGACAAGAATTATCTCAATATATGAAGAACTTCATTAGCTTCGACCAGTTTGCATACCGCAAAGGCCACAATACGACAATGGCCTTAATTAAGTGTCAATATGCTTGGCTGAAATGGCTTGAGTCGGGTTTTGATTGTGTTAGAATCTTCTCTTTTGATTTCAGCAAAGCTTTTGATTCGGTCCCTCATGATATCCTCTGCTCTAAGTTGAAAACACTTGATATAAATCCATACGTGACCAATTGGATTATTAGTTTTTTACAGAACAGGAAACAAAGAGTTGTTGTTGATGCCATTGTCACGGACTATGTAAATATCAATAGAGGTGTCCCTCAGGGGACAGTTTTAGGCCCTATACTATTTTCTATTATGGTCAATGATATTAAGGCCATTCTACCAAATCAGAATTTACTTGTGAAATATGCTGATGATTTAACATTAAGTATTCCAGTAAAATCGCTGGCTAATAACGGCAATTTAGCAGCTGAGGAGGTCCGATCGATCGTCGCATGGACATCTGCTAATCGTATGCAACTAAACTTCAAGAAAACGTGGGAGATGCTTCTTAGAGGCAAATCCACTAAGGCCTTACCTGCTCCTCTGGTTTCTATAGAGCGTAAACCATGTCTGAAGTTGTTGGGTGTAACTTTTCAATCTGATCCGTGTAACTGGGATTTACATTTTGATAATATTATATCGAAAGCCAGTAGTCGTCTGTACATCTTACGTGTTTGTAAATTCTATGGACTGCCGCTGGATCATCTTCATCTTCTCTTTATCAGTCTTATTCTACCTATATTTACATATGCTGTAGAAGTATGGGGCTGCGCGTATTATCATAAGTATCTGAGTCGC
The DNA here is from genome assembly GCF_964200805.1 of Pocillopora damicornis. NCBI lineage: Eukaryota > Metazoa > Cnidaria > Anthozoa > Scleractinia > Pocilloporidae > Pocillopora > Pocillopora damicornis. The sequence continues at coordinate 31,651,109 of NC_142672.1, read as the reverse complement.
ATAGACAGGCTGTTCAAGAGAGCTTTTAAGCTTGGCTACTGTAAAGAGCTTTTTTCGATTGAAAATATTATTATTCTAAAAGATAAGAAGTTGTGGGCCAAGATCACCGACAGCGATTTTCCAACAGCTTTAGATGACCTTTTGCCACCAGAGCGAACAATGGATACGCTACGTAAGAGGCGCCATAATTATATTCTCCCGCTTGTCAGAACTGAACGTTTCAAAAGGACCTTTATTAATAGATGTTTGTTCTCTTATTAGTTATTCAGTTAGTAATTTAGTTAGTTTATTAGTTTTATACTTGCTGATTTCATATCATTGTAACTAAACACGTTTGTTGTTTAGAGTGCTTAATAAAGACTTATTATTATTATCATCACCATCGGCAGCACTATAGCCAGTACAGCGGCCATTGCCATCTCCGTGGCCTCTTTATCAATCACTGCCTTGACCAATTATTTTATTGCTACCTCATGCACTTATCACTATTTTTGTCCGCTTTTCATAGGCTTCACATCCAATTCTCCATCGACGTCGTTTAGTTCGGTTATGACAGAAAGAAGACAGCTTCTACGCGATCAATGCCTGAAGAAGCCACCAAATCCTTTATTTCTCCAAGAAGCTGACTTTACTCGTTTCATCGTTATTGAAAAGTTGAAACTAGTGTTTTGCTTCATCCCCAAAGTTTCATGTACAACTTGGAAGCGAATCCTTTATAGTGCTGAGAATAATGGCGAAAAACTAGAAGGAGTCCCACACCGAAAGAAACTATTTTCTTGGCTTCAGGACTACAGCATTTTTGAGCGGCAGAAGATATTGAGCACCTACTACAAAGCTATGTTTGTCAGAGAGCCTTTTGCGAGGCTGGCATCAGCATATCGAGACAAAGTTAAAAAGACGTGGTTCAGAAGATTTCTTCTCCCCGACAAAACAAAGCGAGAAATAACAAAAGAAAAAGAACATTCATTTTCAGCATTTGTAAATAGAGTTATTGAAACCAACGCAACGCAACAAAAAGATCGTGGTATCGAGGATCAACATTGGCGATCATACGAGCAGATATGTCCATGTGAAGTGGACTATGACTTCATTGGTCACTTTGAGAATTTAGACGAGGAGGCACCAACGCTCCTGAAGATTATTGGCGTCGATGGCTACGTAACATTTCCTGATTATCACCCGTCCAAGACTTCGCCTTACATGTTGGAGTATTACTCCCGATTGACGGTAGATGAAATCTTTCAGCTGAAGAAACTGTTTGATTTGGATTTTAAATTGTTTGGGTATGACTTTCCCGGGCCTTTAGAGGGTATTTTAAAGAAAAAAGGTCTCTCAGAAGAAAGCTGAGTAAGTTTTTAATGCAGTATTTAGAGACTGATGAATTGACTTTAAAAAAACTCAAAATGGAAAAGGGGCTTCAATAATGGAACAAATTGTTTATTGACAGTATGCATCTTTCATCCCAGGTTTACCGACATACTACGGTTGCAAACATCAGGTAAAACCTCAAGACTAACGTGGATTTTTTTTTTGAAGAAAGACTTGATTCCAAAAGACGTTGAAAACTGCTTAAAGCAAATACCTTACAGAAAAAAAGTGGGAAACGAGGAATAGTTCGGAGTAGTAAATGCATGAAGTAACAGGAAATTTTCAACCAGAAGACTCGTTTGCTTTTATAATGTCAAAGGTGTCAAGGTTTTTCCACTCCAAGCACCAGTTGGTAAAGTCCGTACTTGAACCGAATGGCCTATCCAGCCATCCAGAGCTTTTTCGGTTTCCATAACATGAAGCAAGTTCTCTACCCGCGCGGACCTCTCTCGGTAATATGTGGGTCTTACTATCTCAGGATGATATGCCATAATTTACACAACTTATGTAGAGAACTTTAAATAGCGGGCCGGTGGTTTTTAGCCATTAATGGCACTTTTGTTTTAGAAGGCTCTCGAACACTTTCCCTGGAAAAATAAACTTTGAGTAATATAAAGCCTGTGTTTATCAACCTGTTTTCCTTTCGTGGCTAATACAGTTAATGACATTCATAAACTATTAGAATGTTTAATAGGAGAATCGTAAACTCATTAAGACTCGACAAATAAGTTGAGAGCGAGGCAAATATTTACATAAAATTATCTTTTGTGAATATATTTTATTTATAATAGTTGTCCATAAGTCAAAAAAAAAAAACCATTCACTTCATTTTATCGCGAAGTGCGTTTTTTTCATTTGGAAAACTGCCACAACCCGCAAGTGCAAGCTGCAATTTGATCATCATGTTTGGAAAATCTTACTCAAGAGGCATTCGAAAGGATCGCATTATTTTGGTAGTCTTTGCATTGTGTTTGTGCGTGTGGATCTCAAACATAGTTTTGGGAAGATATTTTTCTGGAGGTAAGTTACAATCATACAGGATTCGAACCCTTCTGTTTTTAGGCTGAACACTCAGTTTTGATTAAACAATTAGTTAGAATACTAACAGAAATTCATACCAGCTCTTAAAATATTTTGCAATTCTGTGTTTGACCACCTTTAAGCGTTTTATTTTGGCCATTCGTTTGCTCAGGTGTAATGTCACTGCGAGTATATTGAAGAGTTACTCACGTTTGGGTGGCTGAGTTGGATATATTTAATCCCCAGTCATTTAAAACCCTATAGATACAATAATTTGCTTTCAGGCCGTTATTTCTGAGATAGAAGTTGCACTGAATTGAAATTCTCAATGTAGAGTTTTTCGCGTTTGTCATTTTGGAAAGGGCTCACTTAAATATCACTTCGCTAAATATAACCTCACGGAACTTGTTCTTTTCCATTGATTGCATCTAAATAGTTGATTATGGCCCAAATCAACTTATGAACATCGGCCATGTGTCGATATGCAGTGATAGCAAACCGATGGAAAGATAGTAAACACCCATCATGATTAATAACTGTAGTCAAATACATGATAGCGTTAAGTTTGGCGGTTTTCGTATGTTCAAGTTTGTGTGTAATACTGCGAGACTTGAGACTTATTATGACGTCTGCTTGAGAGGAAAACCTTTTTTCTTGAGTATCAGTTTTATAGTAGAACGATTGTGATTTTCTGGAGGACTTTGAGTTTATTGATCATTAGTTCGTTCACAATTTTACACGCTAGCACAGCACGATTAGTGGGTCCAAAAGTAAAGCGTATTTCACCTGTTCAACATAGTAGGACATGCTTCGGGTTTTTTATGCAACTAATCTTAACAGAAGACACGATCAAATTAACAAGGGTCAAAAAGAAGCATCTCTGTAGCCTTTATTGGTATTCATATAAGAGAAAGTTTTCGTCCATAGCCCAATGTGGCAAGTATCTTTAAGAGCACATCTAATAAAGCCTGCTGAAATAAGTTCTTTTGTTTCCAAGTGGTAAACTGTTCTAATTGTCCTTCAGAGAATCACAAGAAAAGATTTCTTTATTTCATCATACTCGGGTAATAATCACTCTAAACTTATTTACTGCGCTCCGTCGGCGGCTAAAATCGAGCGATAACGCGTTTTTTTTTAACTAAAAGGCGAAAATGAAAACAGTTCTTGTATATAATGTTCAAACCATTAACATTCCGTCAGGTATAGGCTTGGTTGCCCTGGAACTCAATTTCTTGCCTTGAAAGCAATAACCGGCGAGCGAGATGTAATTGTGAAATATTGCATCACCAGAAAAGTCGAATCAAACTTGGTAGGGCTTATTTTAAACCACATAGCTATATTAAATAAGTGTTATTACTTGTAAGATACTTTCTTCGGCGCAAATTTAAAGTTATGAGAAATGATTGGAGAAAGTTGCCTTCCTTAATCTACCGAATGTGTAAATTTTCCGTAAGATCTTGACTGCTGTCATGGTTACTCGGGAGACGAAACTGAACTTATGTTCCGTCTCATTTCTAGGTCGTCGTAAATCTTGAAGACTTATGAATCGATATTGGCATTATGAAAGGGTATTATATTCGAGAATCTTCCGAGACCGTCACTAATTTTCTACTCCGAACAAATCATTAAGTATCGTGCCAAATGACTCGCTAAGCCTTCTATTTTTCTACTTATATTTTTATAACATTTTTACGTATTTTTGGGGTCTCTGGCTGAATTGTGATAGCAAACAGGAGCAGATTAGTGTTAAACCGAGGGAAAATAATGTTTCATCATTTCCTTGTGATGAAACTGATTAATCAACACTGAAGACGTGGGCTCATATACTAAAACAACTTTAAAACCGTGACTACCTTCTTTGGTCAACGCTTTGACTAAGAACGTTGTCACGAACCAGCTAAAACTGATTCCAAAAACTCGTTCAAAAATGTTTTATCCGCATCTGGGCTCATAACCAAGTTGAAAAACGTTTTTGCTGAAGAGCTTTTACCTCATATTTTTTTTATCACTGTCACTGTTAGTGATGGTTTTCGTTGTTGTTTTCGTTCCTGTTTCCATCACCATTATCATTACCACTGCTATATTTACATTGGCATTGCCATTGCCAACGGAATTTCCACCGATTTTCCATGTGCTACATCACCACCATTGGTATCGGCATTGCCACTGATAGTGCAATGGCCATTGCCATTGCCAATGCTATATTTATACTGGCATCGCCTTAGCCCATGGAATTTCCCCTGATTTTTCCATGTGCTACATCACCACCATTGGTGTTGGCATTGCCAGTGATAGTGCAACGGCTATTGCCATTGCCATTGCCAATGCTATATTTATATTAGCATCGCCATTGCGCATGGAATTTCCATTGATTTTTCCGTGTGCTACATCACCACCATTGGTATTGGCATTGCCATTGGTAGTGCAATGGCCATTGCCATTACTGTCATCATAGCCATATCCATAGCCACTGCCTCAATCACCACCTTGATCAATCATTATATGGCTTCCTCGTGTACTTATCTCTATTTTTGTCCTATTTTTATAGGCTTCACATCCAATTCTCCATCGATGTCGTTTAGTTTAGTGATGACAGAAAGAAGACAGCTTCTGCGCGATCAGTGCCTGAAGAAGCCACCAAATCCTTTATTTCTCCAAGAAGCCGACTTCACCCGTTTCATCGTCATTGAAAAGTTGAAGCTCGTGTTTTGCTTCATTCCCAAAGTTTCATGTACAACTTGGAAGAAAATCCTGTATAGTGCCGCGAATAATGGCGAAAATCTGGAAGGAGTCCCACACCGAAGGAAACTATTTTCTTGGCTCAAGGACTACAGCATTTTTGAGCGGCAGAAGATATTGAGCACCTACTACAAAGCCATGTTTGTCAGAGAGCCTTTTGCGAGGCTGGCATCGGCATATCGAGACAAAATTAAATTTGATTGGTTCAAAAGATTTATTCTCCTTGACAGAACAAAGCGAGAAACTAAGAAAGTAAGAACGCCATTTTCAGCATTTGTAAATGGAGTTATTGAAACCAACGCCACACAACTAAAAAATCGTGGTATCGAGGATCAACATTGGCGCTCATACGAGCAGATATGTCCGTGTGAAGTGGACTATGACTTCATTGGTCACTTTGAGAATTTAGACAAGGAGGCACCAACACTCCTGAAGATTATTGGCGTTGATGGCTACGTAACATTTCCTGATTATCGCCCGTCCAAGACTTCGTCGAACATGTTGAAGTATTACTCCCAATTGACGATAGATGAAATCTTTCAGCTGAAGAAACTGTTTGATTTGGATTTTAAATTGTTTGGGTATGACTTTCCCGGGCCTTTAGAGGGTATTTTAAAGAAAAAAGGTCCTTCAGAAGAAAGCTGATTACATGCTTTTTACGATGGTTATTATTTATGGCCTAGATACCCGGTATATAATTCCAGATATTCCGGAATCTATATTTTAAGCTTAAGTACCCGGCCCGTACCTTGTTTATTTTATTTCCTAAGCTATGGCGTGTCCCTATCATTTTTCAACTTCTACAATAGGGCCTCAGGAACTGTTGTAGTGATGAAATAAAAATTAAAAACACAAGAGTGTCATTTCATGTTATTTAAGTTAACCATAGGATAAAATGGCCAAAATTTCAATCGTTAGCTGTAAAAGCAAATTGAGGAATACATCTTTCATCGGTAATGGCTTCTACGGCTAACGGTTAAAATTTTGGCCATTCTACCGCACGGTTCACCCAAATAACATAAAATGACACATTGTTGAAAGGAAAACTTGTTACGGTTAACTTTTTTAACGACAAACGGCTCAATATTGTCCAGTTTGCACGCCTAATGGCTACAATTTTTGGCCGTTTTACGGCTAACAGTTAACTCCATTAAAGAGTTTTCACGACGCTGGGTTAGCATTTGACTTGGGTGAAGTCTTCTCAGTCCTATCCAAGATAGTTATATAATAGGAATTTACATCTCTTATTCACAATTGTCCGCTGAAACGGCTTTAGGGAAGAAGCTCAGTTAAAGTTCTCGGCTTTGGATGGACTCAGAAATTGCCTAATTCTAGTCCTCTCCCGGTCGAGAAACTTGATCATTATTTATTAGACAAAGCGTCACTTTGAGAGAGACAAGAGGGAGTCGGACTAGAGTGTGGTTCTCAGTCGACTTCTTTACTATTAATTACGACATGGCTACAACTGAAATATGAGGAAAAATCTAAAAGCCAATGAACAAATGTTTTGATTATGAGAGTCAAACTAGGACATTTCTCAATATTTAAAGGGGTAAGTTTCTAAAGAAACTGTGGTGCTGCGTCGGTGGGAGAGTATAGCAGGTAATTTAGTGTTAACAACTGGGTTGAAAACGTAAATTAGCCACCGTAAAGGGTAAAAAAGCTGACGTTTCGAGCGTTAGCCCTTCGTCAGAGCGATTAGAGGAATTGTGGGTTGTGTGTGGATTTATATGTAGAAAGTGGAGCTACGCCATTGGTGGGAATATGGTGACGATATGACGATATGGTGACGTCACCATATTCCCACCTATGGCGTAGCTCCACTTTCTACATATAAATCCACACACAACCCACAATTCCTCTAATCGCTCTGACGAAGGGCTAACGCTCGAAACGTCAGCTTTTTTACCCTTTACGGTGGCTAATTTACGTTTTCAACCCAGTTGTTCTCAATATTTAAGTTTGTTCCATTCGTCTACAAAAAGGTAAAAACAAAAGTATTTTCTCCGGTTTGATAAAATACATCCTTTGTAAAATGGTTCACTTTTCCTGTAATATTTCTATCAAAAATATTCAGTCCAGGCAAAATGTTCTGAATGTCTCAAAGGCCTCATTATTCAAGTAAAGTTTCGAAGACCTGAAAATCACTTAAATAAGGAGGGGTTATTGAAAAAGTTTTCTGCGACAACTAAAAGAAGCATGACCAAAAGCATTTTCAAAGTTAAACGCATGTTCTTCAAGCTTAACATAACGTAGTCATGTAAACTTAGCCGGCACAGATCTTTTGGAGCGGATATATAAAAAAGTGGGAAATGATCATGAGGTAAAGCGGAGAACCGGAAATGCATTGTGTAACGGGAAACGTTCAAGCGGAGAAGGTTGCTTTCCTATTGTTAAATGTCGTGGGTGTCAAGTTTCCCATTCCAAGCATGCACTAGTACTATGAAACACCACAGGGACTAAACGTTTGCGTAAATGATATGAAATGACTGAGGCATCATTAAGGAAGTATACTGCAGCGAACTTCGCTTGAAGTGTAATTTGAATGAAAATTTAAAGTTCGATTTGTGATGCCCACCACCTTAACGAACCAAGTTCCCGAGGAGAAAAATTCCCATTCCCTCTCGAAAGTGACGATTCAGCATCACGGAGATCTTAATAAACAACAATAACAACAGCATACGTAAAAAAAAAAGGACACTGGTAAGAAAGGAATTAAATTATTCCGTTTCAAGATAGATATTAAATATGGCGAGGTTTCACGCAAATTGATCATTATGTTGATAAAGCCTGACCACACACACACACACACGCACGCACACCCACACATATTTATATATATAAACATTAACAAAACGCCGACCATTGGTTGCTTAAAGAGCAAATGAAAATCATTTCGCCAAGGAGTTTTGAACCAGGAGTAGGCAAAGACTATTATTAGTCCAACGAGCGGTGGCCTTTTCAAAACCTTTTAGGGTGGACTCTGTCGACTACACGGTTAAGAAAATGCGATACCGTACTTCAGAATGATAAAATACATGTGCTTGTCCCTCAGATGTCGGTAGGACCCTAGTGCAGGGCACCTTTAATGAAAATCCTGTGAAACCATTCTCTCCACTGCTATTTATGGCTACGCTTAACGATCTATTGATGCTTAGAGGCTCTTCGTCTCCTGGCTTTTCCACGGGTCACTTGTCAAGAACGTGAAATAAATCTAATATGATATTAAGTTTTTGTGAAACAGTTCTGAGCAGGAGAAACTTAGAGTACTGACAAGATGCCGTGTATCATCCTGTGGAAACTGTCACTGAAACATCATGATCTAAGTCCAGAAGACAGTTTCCAGCCAACTGTCAGAGAAATATCACGATTTAGATAGATAGACGTTTATTAATAATACCTTAATAGCAGCTGGAAGCTGAATTACAAAGGTGTACAAATTATATAATAGAACTATACAATAAAATCAAACCTAAAAGGGAACTAATTTACATATGGGCCCATATACAATTGTAATAGATGTCAATTAAAATGTCTTGCGCTTGCTGGAATGAAAGTATCTCTGAACCGATTTGTTTTAAAGGAAACTCTAAATGGTCTGCGTCGTCGTAACTCCCTAAGTTGATCTCGGTTGTCGAAAGGCAGTAAGTGGTGCAAACAATCCAAGGGATTGGAGACGATGTTGTTAAAGAATTTTAAGCAAAGGTCTTCCCTCCGATCCTTTAGGGTTTTCAGCTCTGCCATCTGAAGCACTTCTCTATAATGATTATCATAACCGTATATAATTTTCAAGGCTCTCTTTTGGACACGCTCTAAACTTAAGCTCAAATAATCGGGGAGACTATAATGGTAGACCTGACATCCATAAAGTAAGACGGATTGAATGCAAGCAACATAAAAATTCACTAATTCTGGTGATGGTACCTTAGCTCGCTTTAACTGAGTTAAAAAGTAAAGGCGCTTAGCGGCCTTTTTAATCATCTCAGTAACGTGAGTGTTCCACTTGAGGTTGTCTTGAAAATACACACCCAGTAATTTCACGACACTAACGGCGCTAACCTTAGAGCCATTAATTTCTATGAGATCGTAGGAAGGAGGGGAGCGCACGAAGGAAACTCTTAGCTCATTACTTTTTTTCGGATGAAGTTGAAACGAGTTAAGTGTTGACCAGGTAGCTACTTCGTTTATCATAGACTGAGCATTGCTAGGACCACCCTTGCTTATGATTTCATACACTGTCGTGTCATCTACATATTTTATACAATCACTGGCTGATGGTACTTTCAAATCATTTATCATAACCAAGAATAGCCACGGTCCCAATTTTGTTCCCTGCGGTACTCCTGCTCGGACCGATCCCCACTCTGAGAGACAATTATGTGCAAGTTTGACCCTTTGTTTCCTATCTTTAAGAAAGGCTATTATCCAATTAATGATGTAAGGGTTGATGTTGTAGGTCGAGAGTTTCGATAGCAAGAGGCTGTGATCTATCAGATCGAAGGCTTTTCTATAGTCCAACGCAAAGATCCGCACGGTGTTCCCCGTTCCGTCTGTTGCTTGCGCCCAATTGTGCATCAGGTTTATCAATGCATGCACAGTGGAGGATCCTGGAATACACCCAAATTGATCGGGTTCCAGGCGTTTCAGAAGTGCTGGTTTCACATGTTCATGGACGACGTAGTGCTCGGCAATTTTGGACAACGTTGGTGTCAGTGAAATAGGTCTCAAATCTTTCGCCGCATCCTCAACTATCTTTGTTTTGGGAAGAGGGGTGATGTTTGCACATTTCCAAATGTCCGGTAAAGTCCCTTGACTGATCGAGGAATTGATGATACAACGAAGGGGTTGAGCGAGCTCAGGAGCGAAGTCACGCAAGACCCAGTTTGGGATATTATCTGGGCCCCCAGCTTTGGAGGAGCTGACCGTACTAAGGCATTTGAAGGTAGTTTCCAGTGAAATAATGGGAGTTTTAAAACCCTCAGTGCTCACAGTTTCGATATTATCTAAAAGTGGGTCAAACGAAGCTTGAGGTTTTTAAGCTTTAACACACTGTTAAGTTCATAAGGGGGTAAGTTTCTAAAGAAACTGTCGTGCTGCGTCAGTGGAAGAGTATAACAGTTAATTTAGTGTTAATAACTTAGTTGAAAACGTAAATTAACCTCCGTAGAATTTAAAGGCTGACGTTTAGAACTTTAGCCCTTCGTCAGAGCGATATCGCTCTGACAAAGGGCTAATGCTCGAAACGTTAGCCTTTAAACTTTTTAAGGTGGCTAATTTACGTTTTCAACTCAATTGTTAAGTTCAGTTTGTTCTGTTAATAGAAACCTAGAATATGACGTGATGCCGTGCATCACCCTGTGGAAACTGTCACTGAAACATCATGAAAGTCAAAGGAAGATGTTAATAGGGCCAGCCTCTTTATTGTCCCATCTGCTATAAGACAAGTTTGAAATCCATTATTTAGGCCTGCTGTTTAATTATTAGTTCTCAGTGAAAAACATTTTTCAGATCTTTTACAACGCAAACTGATACAAAAAACAATCAGCAGTCCGCAAGGCAAAGAATGACTCATTGTTAGCTATTTTCTATTCAATTAAAGACTGTTGTAAATGATTGGCAGTCAGACCGCTTGTTTGGCGCTGAAGCCTGCCTTAGCGTGCCTTCGAGCGATTTGTTGTTGGTGTAAGATACGCGTAGTGTCCCAGACCACATTCAGCCTGTAAGTACGATCTCAGCAACACCACACGGTTTCATTAATTTCAAGGATTAGTATCAGACGCATATAAACCGGGTAAAATACTTCTGTTAATATCTGTAGCAGGTGTAGTATATTGAATATTTGTGGTGGTTGTAGTGACAATTCAAAAAACCTGCTCGGGGACATAATAACTTGTCTAACACGAACGCTAAACAATTGTGCAAACTTCCCGGATGTTAACGATAATGATACAAGATCTCCCGTCAACTGTCAACCAACATGAAGTCAGCTGAGGACTCTTTGGGCTTAAACTAGGGAAGTAAGAGATGATTTCCCTACTGATATTGGTTTCCTTAATCGCGTGTGGGAACGGTATGTTTTTCAATGTTTACTTGATTTTCTAGGGGATATAATATTTTCCGACAAGCTATCGTTTTGAAGTTGAGTTCGGTAAATGTGTTCGAGCACCTTTTCTCTGTGTTAAACTTAATTTTCTCCACGGTTTTTGTTTTTCTTTAAGGCGGGTGAGTTCACTGATTAACAGTCGAGGCTATGAGCTTTCAACTTCAGCTGTAATTTAACACGAGCATAGACAGGGTTTTCAATTGATGTAAACTCTTTGATTTAGTTAATTCTGGAGGGATTCAAAGAGACATCACAGATGAAGTAGGAAAGTGTGGGGCTATGGATAATCTAATAACACCCCATTCCTGCACGGCAAGTGGACAAAGAAAAAACAGAAAAACAAAAAAGCAATATCATTCAACATGTAGTACACATGTATATTCATGTATGATTTACACACTCATCACAAAGCCATATGTGTCTGTATAGTCATGTTACACACTAGCGTGTAATTTGTCGAAAGTGGATTTGCAGCCAGTTATCGATGAAATGGGTCCTTGCTTACACAATCAATAACTTGGTGTTTGAGTCTGTTGTAAAGTTTGCAATCCTTGTTTCTTATTTTGCAATCCATCTTTGGCATGTTACAAGATTTTTGCCCCTCAGATGAGGTTTAAAATTTAGTTCAAACTAGGACAGCACAGTTCAGTGATAATTATATCAGGGTCCATTGAACAAGAAACACAACAACATAGACAATTATGTTTCTCAATACACCATAGCTTAAACAATATAAACAATGCACACTGCTGTGTTCAAAATGACTGAAACACTGTTATGTGAGAATTTATACACTAGAATACCTGCTTTAAAGGCTGAGCAAACCAGAGCATGGCATATCCAATTGTTCCCTCTCTAGATGTGCACAGTCACAGTGCTGGTATGCTGGGAGTGATACAATAATTTTTTTCTTTGCTTAGGGAGCAGTTAAACATGATTGTTGTATTCCTAATGACCCAACAGAAATGTGGAAAAGTAAATGCTTAAAAGGATTTTTTGAGGATTTTTACAAAATTTCAAAGCAAAGACTTACTGAAGAAAGGCTTTTTAACTGAAAACAAGAGAGAAGTATTCAAGAGATTATAATCGTTTGGTATTATTTATAAAAGAAAACATGTTTATGTTAATAACCGTTTCATTTGTGTTTCCACTTTCATTCCGTTCATTCTATTCTACTGCATTTTGTAGCCTTTCAATGAAAGGATGCATGTTGACATCCACAAGAGGAAGCATGGAGAAAAGCTGGTCTCTTTGTTGTGCAGTTTTTTAGAAGCACATCCCATGATGTTGCATTCACAAGTGAAACACTTTCATTCTGTTCATTCTATTCTACTGTATTTTGTAGCCTTTCAATGAATATTCAACCAGACTCTTCTCTTACATTTTTGCTCTTTACCAAGCTAGAAGAATTAGTGCAGAATTTTGTTTTAATTGTTCTATGTTTGTGTTATCACAGAGCTCTTTCACTCAGTTATCTCAATAAAACTTGTTCTGTGCAATGTTTCACTCGTGAATGCAACATCATGGGAAGTGCTTCTAAAAAACTGCACAACAAAGAGATCAGCTTTTCTCCATGCTTCCTCTTGTGGATGTCAACATGCATCTTTTGTTTCACTTCTATTAGAACTTGCTTTAGTCAATGTTCCATGTTTTTGTTTACCTTTTTTCTTTCTGTTCATAGCTATTGTTATTAACTCAGTTGTTTAAGTTTTGTTTCTCTTGTGGGTCACAATCATGCTACTTTTCCTCTTTCAAGTATTTTATGAAAATTGCTGAAAAACATGTATTCATTCAGTGTTTAATGTGTGTTAACCTATTTCTTTATTTTTATACCTTTGCTATTATTCACTTTGTTGAGGTTTGACTCCTGATTTTCAATTGAGCTTTATGTCTTTTGTTTTTTTGTTTTTGTTTCTGTCTCTTTGCTGTAAAACAGCTGCAACAACATGCGAAGAACAAAGAGATCAAGCCTCACAAGAAGGGTTGGTTGGAGCGTTTGTCCCAGAATGCAATGTGGATGGTAGTTTCAAGCCTGAACAGTGCTGGGGATCAACTGGGTATTGTTGGTGCGTGAACGAACATGGCACTGAAGTACCGCGTACTAAAGTACGAGGGAAACCAGGCTGCAGTAAGAAAGGTAACTTGAAATCGAACTGATTGGAATCAAACTCACCCTGAATCTTATTTTGTTTATACAAATCACATTAGCGTATCAAAACACTGCCTTTAAGTAAGTACTGCATGATAAACACCGCCCCCGACTGAGCGTTGAACTGTAATGCAGAACTTAAAGCTGCGCCTTTTTCCAGAAAAGGGCTGGAGAACGGTGGAAATTTGATAGAATAATGAAATGGTAAATTTCCTTTGCTTGATAGGTAGTAGTGGATAGATAGTAGTGTAGTTACATCTTTGGATGTATCTAGGGAAAGAACCCCTTACCTTTCATCTTTCACCATTAGACCCGTTAACATTACCGCTTAACTGCTTGGGGTCGGCCTTTTTTTGCTTTTGTGGCGAGATCGTTTTTCCGCAAGGAGATATTTAAGAAGATGGTTGATGCTCTCTGTCAAGAAGACAATCGAAAGTTTGCTAATGCTCAAATCGAGGTCTTTTTTACAATCGTGTTTGCTTTCCAACCTAAAATTTACATTACCCTACCAAGCTAACGTTTAATACATTTTACCGTTAGTTTCCGCCTTGCTAACAATCTGCCATATTATAATGCGTACACAAGGATATTTAAAACAGCTTACATTGTATAAAGTCCATTTTCTTAAACTTCACACGTGGAAAATGCACTCTGACCTCTGCTTTAATCGTCAGCTAATCGTCGGCTTACTTCATCTTACATTAGTGAGAACCCCGGCTTCGATGTACGCAAGTTAAGCTTGAACCAACCCCTAAAAGATTGAACTGTCCTTTGATACAGTAGAAAGCCATATTTTCTCTTAATTTTTGCTACCACAGGTGTCCTTTCTTTTTGCCAAAGCCTTCAAGCAATCATCGTCAACGTTCCCGGCTGGTGTGGACCTCCGAGATGCAAACCGGACGGAAGTTTTGAGGAAGTGCAGTGCTGTGCCAACACTGGGAAGTGTTACTGCGTGGACAAGGAGGGAAAAAAGATCGAAGGAACGGAAAAATCTGGACAACCAGATTGTGAATGTACGTTTCCATCATTTGCTGTTTTTTTAATTTTACAATGTGTTAATTGATGGGTCTGTGAATGAAAGGGTTAACGAGTAAAGGGAATTAGTGAATAGATTGGTGTAAGCAAGCGTTCATGCTCGAATAATCAAATAATTTAAGAGATAGATTAATTTAGAAATAACTGAGTAACTGTAAATGAATGTCCAGCTGGTCCAAATTCGATCGAGAAGTCTGAGATTGATCGCTTTCTGTGGTCATATGGTTGTGGTGCCGAGCGAGACACTTTACCTCTCAGTGCCACAATCATTGCTGTGAGTTGCCTGCGATCAAGTTGACTTCACATCTAGTCGCTTCTTTCTCTGATGGAAACTGGAATTAGCACCGACACCTAAACTTGGAACTATGCACTGTGTTTCGGCTAGTTTTTTTGTAGTTGCATTTCCAATCGAATCTTTTCTTTTTTATCGTACTTTCAGCTGTCACATCGAAGTGTGAAAAGACAAGACTGGAGGCTTTAGCGAAAGGTCCTTTACTAGGACAGTTTATTCCACACTGCAAGGAAGATGGCTCATTTGAGCCAGCGCAATGTTGGGCCAGCACTGGATATTGTTGGTGTGTTGACGAGAATGGCGAGAAGAGGGACGGTACCACGGTGCGGTTCGAACAACCGAACTGTTGAAAAGTCAGGTATAAAGATATACGTTCTTTGGTACTGACCTTCCTAGTTGAATTTAGTCTTTAAACTTGTTTGCATGATTAATAAATTTGGTATCGATGTGATATTAATTGATATTTTAATGTTAATTCGTAACAATCTTTGACCGCTTCCCATTAAATAAACGCCTCTCGTGTCGGTCAAATTTTGAATTCGCGCCAACTCTCCCCGTCCCATTCTTCTAGACGAGTGTTTGTGTTCGCCGAACTATTGAAGAGCGTGATTGTAGCATAGAATTTGCACGTTTATACCTTACTTGTTCAGCGTCATATTTTGCCCCTCACACTGAATTGACATTTTCTCAGCGACAATGAGCTCGCTACAAATAGTGTGGGCATTATACCTCTCGTGAAGCTCCGAATTTCGGCTCAGGCGTCTGTTTCGCTCTTGGGGCCCAATTTCACACTGTTTTTCAAAATAACAAACACTACATTAAACATTGCAAACAGATAGGGACATTCATGAGTTTTTTCTTGATTGCAGAGTTCAAGAGGAAGGCTTTCGCGGGAATGACTACCCAATTATTCAGATAATCTGTGCTGGGATAAAAATGAAACAAATAGTGCAATATTAGTTTCGTTGAAAACGAACGACATATTTGTAGAAATAAAATGACAATAGTACAGAATCCTTGCTTCATTACTTTGGATCTCGTTGTGGTAGAGAAACTTGTAGGGAGTGATATATTACTATAAATACTTTGTCTTTGTCCCCATTCGTGGGTTGGAAGGCTGAGGTGAGAACTTAACACAAAAGAGCATTCGACAATACGTTTTATGCCTCCTCTGTCTCCCTTTTCAAGTGTGCGTAATCTTGATGTCCTCTCTACTAGAGAGTGATGGATTTTATCTGGTGTTCTTATTCATGATACATAACAACAGTCGATCTCGGATCATGGGATCCATTTTTCATCAACGAAAGTGTCTTGAATGATTAGCTTCTGGTGCTAAGTACACGAAGGCTTGCCTTTGTTCACAGTTTGGGAGAGACCTTGAAAAGTTCCCTACCTCCTTTTTGCGCGAATTTTCTATAATACTTAAAGCGACAAGACAGTCAAAGTCCCTTGCTTCAGACAGCTTTTATTAGACAATATTTCGGTCCACGTGAAGGAAACAGCGAAGCTATTATAAACAATTTTGATTTACGTACAACACACGTTACTTCGAGAGTCCCCTGATTGAAAAATTCCCTGTACATCTGGTCATATATTCCAGTTGGGAGCCGTATGGGAGATTTATCATCATGAACCCCACCGTTTCACTCCCAAGATCAACCTATAAATTTTCTGCATTGTATATCAGACATCTTTCATGAGATTTTGGTGTACCAGTACTTAATAATCTTCCTTTCTGCCCCATTTTTGTTTTAAAATAAATATCGTACGGAGAAACTTCTTTTCGGTCACTGAGTAATAAAAGGGCGAACTGACCAGCTGCAACATCTAGACTGTTCTCTGTCACCGACGTCTTCCGTAATGACAGAAATATCGCAGATGTCTACGTTGCTCTTTACATTTTCGCAATCAGCTCGTCAATATTTCACTTACATAAGTAGATAACCACTTGAAAGTCCTTAGGCATGAAAGAAACTTTCTCTAATGACATGGTATTGACATCACGTACAACGATCTAACTTTGTGATTGCTAAAATTTGTACAAATATCATCATCTGGAGATAATGGAGTAATCATGTGTTTATTTACAAATTTGCACAAGCATATGGTGCCAGTGATAATGCAGCGCTAATGTCCGCTCAATAATTTTGTGTTTTCACAGCAAGTACATATTTTTTAAACGGGGGTAACTAAAATTGCACTCTCTTCGTCAAGATTGTATTCTCGAGGGATTCCACCCGTTTCGAACTTCTTGTCACAAATGCCATTTTTCTTATCTCTTCTTAGCTTAACGACATTCTGCAACCTATTGGTAAACCGAGAAGAGACTTCCTTCAGCTCCAATCGGAAATCCTTAGACACTATTGAATAGATCAGCGGATCGGATGCTGAGTTAATTACAACACCAATAACACAGATGTTATAGATGAGCCAGAAGAATTTCTCGAAGAAGAATTCTTCCCAGAATAGCAGCAAAACTCGGAGAAAATTCAGTGGAAGCATCGAGATCGTGAATACGAGCACTATGGGTGTGAGAAGTTTCTTGGCCTTCGAATTCTGCCGCATTCTCTTTCCTCCTCCGTAAACGCATAGAAATACCAGGATCTCGAACGTTCTTCTCCCTTGAACGCCGTTTAATACTTGATCTATGGAAGTTTGTTGCTTTGTTGTATCTGTCTGGTAATCTTAGCATAGGTAAAAACGATGATTGCCAGAGGCAGCAGGTACCAAAGATTGTCAAAGTTATGATGTATACACTGTGCACTGCGTGAGACCAAAACGACATCACAGTACGTCTCAGTAGCATTTTCCACAAAATTCATCACAAAAAGCAACGGGAAAGTCACAACGAGAAACGAAACGATCCAAATCACAACAATTCCCCATTTTAAAGGCTTTGTAGAGATATAGGTGCTGTAACGAAATCCGTTAGAGGTAGTGATTTTTCTGTAGCGTTCAATAGCTATAGCGGTAATGGACCAAACGGAGACTCCATGAAAGACTTCTGCTAAGGGATAAAAATATAAACATACCACTTTACCAAATGGCCAATGCAGTGGAAGCTGCTCTTTCACCACGGCAATAGGAAAGCTGATAGCCAAGATCCCAATATCTGCCAAGGCCAGATTTCTAATGTAAAGTTTCAGCCCCGAGCGAAATTTTCGTTGTCTTGATATCACAAATGATACCGCTATGTTCCCAACAAGGCCCATGAAGGCTAACATCACCTCGAAAGTTAGGCGAGCGACCATAAGGACAAATGGCTCCTCGTAGTAAGCTTGGTTCATCGCAGGCGATATGTTGTCCTCCCCATCAGAATTATTATTTTGAACATTCATTACGGCTAGAAATCCCTACAAAACCGTCATAAACTCCTGCTAAAAAGATCTTTCAACCTTTGTTAGGTTGAGGTCAGTCGTCAATCAGTGCCTGGTCGTATCCACCATCAGCTTTATGTCAATTTTTTCTTGAAGTCGTTCTCTGTTATCAAGATTTTTCTACTGAATACATCTGGTTTCAAACTCTTTTAGTTTCCCCAGGCGGTCTGGCTCATGATGGATGCAAAGCATTTCAGATCAGGTTGATATACAACAAAAATATTTTATCGTGTCAATGAGCCGAATCGCGATTATGATGAAGCAACTACTATGTATATTTGATATCCACTTCAATCTGCTCAACTCGCAAATATTTGGTTAAATAAGCAACAGGAAATCAAATTAACGCAACTTTTCATGAACCCTCTCGCTCTCAAAAGTGATCAAAAATGAATTTCTCCCAGATGAGGTATAAAAACATTTTGATGCAGAGAGGGGACGGGACTGTGGATTCAACATCAAACTCACAGAGCTAAAATTAGAAGAAAAGAATCGCATATAGTGATTTGTTTTATAGATCTTAAGTGTTAAAGGGTCGAATACTATTCTTTCTCTGAAACATCTCAGCACCGGAATCTTAAAGCCTCGACTCAGCTATGATTGGCTAATCGCGCGCTCAGAACCGGTTACGCCTTTCTATACGAGACGGAGGACTGTGGTTTTGATTTTCTTTTTCCGCGCCATTCGCGGCAAAGAGGAAAATAGGGAACCCGCAGGAAAAGACCTCATGCATAGTTTTTTCCCATTCGGACCACCAGCTTTGGAAATAACAAGCAGTTTGTCATCGGCATCGGTTGGTACTCGCCTAAATGGGCTGTTGTTGTTGTCATAGCTGGCCAATCTCTATGTTTCGTTACATTTAGTGCTGTTTTTCACAGGGTTGCTTGACAGAGCGAACTAATGGTAGCCGTAAGCTGATAAGGTTACAGTGGTAGAGAGTTTATTTATGAAAGCACATTGAGAATGGGCGGACAAGCTATCTCATGGCGATAAACTCCAGCGTACTTTACATGAAGTAAAAGACGGATTTGCCAAAGACCGCTTTATCGTTTTGAGTTCCACGTGACGATCTAAGATAATATTTATAAACATGGTGGTCGAGAGTAGTCAACCTTTTACAGCTTGAAACCATGGCTGATGACGGACTGCTTTTAAATCTTTGCTCTAATGGTGAAGGGGATAAAGAAATTTATCGGGAAAGTAAAGATACAAAATCGAAGGTAAATTATCTTCCTAAATATATCCTTTAAAAAGCAAGGTTTTCTAGGAATCCATGCCCACGTGTACCAGCGTGCAAGTAGACCTTCTTTGGACATCGCGATCTTCTTTTGAATCAAACTTAATTCATCAGATTAGCCTGGTGTTTATCCATTCCTTTTCTTCCTAGTGGAAAGAAAGAAAGTTACAGAAAAGACAACAATATCTAAGGCCACATGTGAGGGGAACCTTTCACAAGAACGCAGCTTCTGTATCTGCTAAGCCATTACAACACCCTCAGAGGAGATCTACACCTTTTCCAAATAAGCCCATCCAAGGATCTGAGGAGGAAAAAAGAACTTCAGCAAATGTACGTCTCTTTCATTCATGCGGCAAAATCTTGTTACTGCTATCACAACCCTCTAATGGATGAGCAATGAGGTTTTTCGGATAGGGTTTAACAGCACAGCTGAGTTTATGTCAGTGTGTGGTTCCAGGGAAATAGATTTGGTGTATTGAAATGAATAATGATGAGAATATAGGCCTAGTAACGCTACAGTTTTTACTAAAAGTCTGGTGGTCTGCCTCTAAATCTATGCTTACTTTATCTTAGCTAGCTACAAAAGGCTACCAATAATATGCAAGAGAAGGTGCAGTGTATGTGAGAAATCTATTTTCAGTTATATATATTGTTTTCAAGGTTTCAAAATAGTTAAAAAATCATGGTTAGTCCAAGTAACCATTATTGTGCCCACTGATTGTTAATTTCTGTGATCCTTAGAATGAAATTAAACGATCTTTTGCAACTCAAAATGGCATCCTTCCTCGAAGACAATCAAAGAAGAAATTTCAGGTAATTATAGAAGTAACTGTCAATTTTGAAATGCAGTTAGCTCAGTACATGCATTCAATTTTAATAGACATATTTTTTGTTTCAGGAATAGCAAACCAAACCATTTCTGAGATTTACTTTTTTTCAATATATATAACAGGTCATTTCAAGTTTGTTTAACTACAATCCAGAAATACCCACATTACTGGCAAGGTTGGTTTTAATTGCAGTTTTGGCTAATCCTCTTATAGGTATAAGTACAAGTTTGGTGGACACCTATCATTAATGGCCCTGGTTTACATCACACCTCTTAAAATAAGTTCTCTCATCTCAGTAGTAAAGTGAATACATTTCAAACACAAAATGAGATGTTCCAAAGCTTAATTATATTGGGGATGACAAAATTTTCTGTCACTGTGTACCATGCCCTTGACTATCTTTTGAGGAAGTTTGTTTATATGAAGTACTTGGATAAGCAGGCCAACTAAGTACCTTCTGTATATTTTGTATGTCTGTTCAGGCTGTGTTTGTTTGACATACATGAAGTTGTATAATGGCATGAAGCACAATTATAATTGACACATAGTTTTATTGTTGTAGTAATGAATCATCCAGTGCAGATGGGACATCATGTGAAAATGTTTTTTCTGCTGAAAAATTTAGTGACTTAGATGTTTCTCCTTTCATGGTAAGACATGCATAATTATTTGATATGTAATATTATAACTAACTTTTAGTTATTTTAAAGATATCATGATGTAAATGATGAAACATTGCTCAGTTGTTGGTAAACTAATTACAAACATTTTTGAAAGGGGGCCAGGAAACAAAAGACAAGCCATGATTAAAAACACACTTTGAACAGAACTTGATTTCTCTGAAACTGACTGGTTCTTATAGTTTTATTAGGTGTACTTAATTCCCTTTACAGAATTGTTTGTGGTTAGTTCTTGGGTGTGGGGGAATGTCAAAATTTTCATGTTATGGTTAATTGTGTTTTGCTTTCTATTTATAGATTTCCAATCTTGAAAATAATTTGAAACTCACCACCATGACAAGGTACAGAATATAAAGATATTTCAAATTCAGGTTTATTTTGCTCTGAGGTATTTATAATAGCATCAAAATATGAATGTTTGTTTGAAATGTATGCTGAACTATTATAAACAGTGTGGTCAAAACTAAATTTTCATGAGAATTTTTCATATGTTCAAGGAAAGTTAATCTTTTAAATGTAATTATTTTCTTGCTTTAAGTGTTCAAAAAGCTACCATTCCCCTGTTAATCGAAGGAAGGGATGTTTTTGTGAAATCGAAAACAGGAACAGGTAAGGTCTTATAAATGTGCCAAATTGTTCTTGAAAAGTACCCTTTTTCAACTCAGAAGCAGGTATCATGTATATTTGATAGATGAACTTTAAATTGGATATTTTTTTATAAATTTAAGGGGGGTCCATCTCATCATTGTCCCCATTTCTGATAAAATGATTAATGCTGTCTCAAATCAGCAGCCAATGACCTATATTTTGTAATAGTGATATTGAATTAATTAACTTATATGTTACTGTTATTTTTAGGAAAAACTCTCACTTATGCAGTGCCTGTGATACACTCACTACAGAGTATCGCTCCAAAAATTTCTGTAAGTGACTAATGAAAATATTGTAGTTCAATAAATGCAAACTGCTGTCTTCTCAGTGCAAATTAGATCGTTATTTTTATAAAGTCATTTGCATTGGTTTGATGACTATAATGGTTTTATGTTGTTTCATCCTAATTTACCTTTTAATGAAGATCTCTCCTTGCACAGTCTCGGTTTTTTGTCGTTCTTTAGAGAAGTGATGGTCCTTATGCAGTGATCTTGGTCCCCACAAGAGAGGTAGTCATTGCACATATCATAGGAATTAATTTTTTTGTAGACAGATGCATACATTTTCATACATTATTAATAATTATTATTTACTGTTATACATAATATGAAAATCAATTGTAATTGTAATGGTGAGGGCCATTTAGTAATTGAATTATAATTATCAACTATTTTGATTTCGTTATAGGCATGCCAACCTTATGATTTCTTAATTTTTCTTGTTACTGTAGCTTGCCATACAAAGCTTCAATGTGCTGCAGAGACTTGTAAAGGTATGTCTCATACTTGCACAAAGGCACACTATGTTTTCTTACTTGCATTGTGTAATATGCAGTTTTCTTTTGCTTGTGTTAAAAAAATTGTATTCGTTTTATTCAATATTGTTTTTTTTTTTGTTTTTTTTTTTGTTAAAACGAGTTTGTGTAAAATGACAGTATTGCTTTACTTGCCTGCAGCTTCTTCTTTGCAACAGGGTCTCATAACTTCGTAGTTCATTCTTTAGTATGCTTTAGTATACTTTAGTATGCAATAACCAGGTTGTCAATAAAAGCCAGTTTATAACAGTCTATTGCTGCCTATAGGACCTCTTACAGCCATCTGTTTAGCCTGCTCTTGTGTTTCCCCTCACAGCCCCTTTTGCGGGCACAGCGGCATATTTCATCATCGTGAGCTTCATGGATAAAGTAACTGAAAGCCCTGCTATAAGTATTCTTATTGCCATTGAGAGCCCTTTAACTTAAACATCATTGTTTTCTTTTATAGCCATTTCAGTGGGTTGTGCCAGGAGTAGTTACTGGAGGAGAAAAACGAAAATCGGAGAAAGCCAGGTAGATATGTAATGAGTGTTTTTTTTCTCACTCTTTCCCAGTCTGGTTACATTTCGTAAACATTGAAGTTAATGAGCATCAAAAAGAATCCTCTTGACTTGAGTATCATGGGTCTTTATTCTCAGATTAAGAAAAGGTGTTAATGTTCTTGTCGCAACTCCGGGAAGACTACTGGATCATATTGAAGTAAGTTGCTTGACATACAGTTACTCTGATCTCTAAAGTTCTCCAAGCTGAAAGCTATCTAGCAGTATTGTAAAATCCCAGTCATATGCCTGTTATGTGTAAACCTATTAACGTATTGTCCGAGTAGACCTTCGGACTATTTTTCGATGCAACTGAGGTCCAAGAGATTTCCCTTCCTATGTTAATGCACTCGAATTTCCGAAAATTTTCCTGTGTACATGGCAAACGCTGTAGATAACTTTCTGACGCTTTTGAGGCATCCGAAGATGTTCCGAAAATTTCTGTAAAACGCTGATATGAATTGTAGCTAAATTACTCGCTAGCCGTTAAATGGAAGTTAGAACTAAAATTTCACTCTCGTCGCGATTGTCTAAATCTGGTTGCAGCTGCTTAAAACAAGCGTCTTTTTAGTTCTGAGCGACTGAGAGTTGTTCACAAAACAACCTTAGGAAATAGAGGAGATTATGGTGATATCACTTAGTCAGATGCTTGACTTCGTGTCACCTTGTTTTTTTTTTTCTTTTAGAAAACCAAAAGTTTGGAGTTGAAGAGACTTCGGTGGATCATCCTTGATGAAGCCGACAGGTACAGACCTATTCTTTGTCCGAGAATCCACTCATGTTCCAGGTTCTTTTCTTCTCCTATGGCAGATTTCGGCGTTAACCTGCATCGTAAGCGCTGCTTCCGAGAAAAGATGTTTTTCATCAAGCAAATTCAAACCAGTTTGAAGACATTTCGTGAGAACAAATTCATCTCTAGGACGAAGACGTAAACACAAATTGTCTGTGTTACAAGAAGCAAGTTATCATTGCAACAATTGGCGTGCTCTGGCCCAAGATTGCTATTTATCAGGACTAATTGATATTTCTATTTGTTGTAGGTTGTCAGACCTCGGTTTTGAAAAGGACGTGTCATCCATTCTGACTGCTGTTAAGGATTCTCTACTTAGCGGTGTAAGATGTCAGACTGTTCTGCTTTCCGCAACACTCAATGAAGGTGTGTTTTTCTCACAAAAATGTCTTCTTTTGTTGTAACACACTTGAGCGAGTTGATGTGAAACTAATCATAGGAACGGAATCTGTCACAAAAACCATCGAGAACTCAAACCATTCAAAGCGCGAGTAAACGAGCGTGACCCACTCGCAATTGGTTTCAGCTGAAGTTGTATCTGATTGGTTTAGAAGGTAGCAGAAGTTCTCTGGATTAATCCTGAGCGAAGTAGACAAAAACCAACTCAATCTCAGATTACCCACACACTCTTTTAAAAAGTACATTGAATTTAATTTCCCCCCCCCCCCCCCCCACAGGAGTTGAGAGACTGGCGGGAATTAGTCTTTACAATCCTCTATCTATTGATGTTACGACAGAAGATGGAGGCGGCGAAAACAAAGAGGCAAGTAACGCACAGGTAAGGGCTCGTTGGTGAAACTGCCTTGTAAAGTGTACGAAATTTCCTTATATGACAGTTTTTTAACTTCCTTTCGCCTTCCTCTCTTACACGCGCGACATTTATTTACAACACACATGTAAATGCCATTAAGGAAAAAATCGCTGTAGGCCCGTGCCTAGATGTTGCTGTACACGCCAGCAGTTCGGTAGTGTTGGTTATTCTACGCGCGGCTTGGTTTGTTCTTGCATTCTCTGCAGGCCATCAACCTTCATTAAATTTTTGGGAATAAAATATCTTTGGGAGAATTATTTCAACTGTATTCATTTTTTTCCTCTTCAGAGCTCAAGTGATGTCAGTTTTACAACTCCTCAACAATTGAAACAATTCTTCATTATCGTTCCCAGCAAACTGCGCTTGGTGACATTAGCAGCGTTTATGCTGTGGAAAAAACAAAAAGAGGTATTGATTGACTTTTGTACAGTTGCCATTGTGAAATTTCTCTGTAGAGTAAAGTAACTCAGAGTATTACGATCAACCTCGTCGCCACCCCGCGTCTTTGTTCTTCCCATCATGAACTAGGTTTGTTGTGACGTACGCACATATCCATATTTAACTGTGCAAGTAACGTACACGTGCTGCCTCTTTTCCATCCTTGAACTTGCCTTTTCGTTTTGTAGGAATCAACTGCCACGAAGATGATTGTTTTTATGTCAAGCCGGGACTCAGTGGATTTTCACTGCGACCTTTTTGAGAAGTCTTTTTCTTCTGTGGCCAGTGAGTAATTTGGTTATTTTGTTTCCCTTTTTGACCCAGCAGGGTTAATGCACTACTCTTAAACCTTTCGTTTTCTTTTTTGCTGCAAGTAGACGACATTTATATTGTCTGACATTGACATGAGCATCTTTTGATTTTGCTTGCTTTTATTTTGTTAGAGTTACGCCTTGTATTCTTTAAACTTCATGGAAGCATGTCTCAGTCGGTAAGAGAAAGCAGAGACTTTGAGTTCATTATTTGAGAAGTCATTCATTAATTTTTTTCCTTTTTGTCTATTCTTGGGCGGATCCAGCCCAAGGCCAAATTATTCAAGTTGGCCAATCAGAATAGATTTAACGGAATCTCAAATTTCCTGAAACTTAAAGTAAACAGTATTTTGCCGTTTGGTTTTTCGCAGGAAAGGACTTCAGTGTTCAAAAGTTTCAGTGGCGCAACAAGAGGGATTCTGTTTTGTACAGTAGGTTGACTATTTGTTGCTTGATTTCTAGTCTTTTGTAGTAAAGTTAAGTAAAACTTTACTTAGGCCGGGAAGCTCATTGAGCTCGACGGCTGGTATCCTCAGGGGCCTGTATCAATAGAAATAGTTTTAATGTGTACCACAACTACGCCTGTTGAGGTGTAGTGATGGAAAG
This sequence comes from Pocillopora damicornis, assembly GCF_964200805.1. Classification (NCBI taxonomy): domain Eukaryota; kingdom Metazoa; phylum Cnidaria; class Anthozoa; order Scleractinia; family Pocilloporidae; genus Pocillopora; species Pocillopora damicornis. Next base: position 31,625,319 of record NC_142672.1, on the reverse strand, counting down.
GAAACTTTAGCAAACTGAAATTTCCTGTAAGTATGTTTAGACGCAAGATGGGAAATTGGATCAGTCGAGTCGGAGCTGGAACTGAGACTGAAAAAAGATGATTATGTTTTCCTTATTTTAGTTCAAAGAAGAGCAAACGAGCCTTTTTCTTGCTCACTTCATGCTTTATAACCAAGTTAACTTATGTTTTGTATATTAGGATGTGGCAGCAAGAGGATTGGATTTGCCTCATGTCAATTGGATACTTCAGGTATAAATACAAATAGGATCTTTCCCGTTGTTGTTTTTATTTTAGCCGCGCATGCGTTCCGTATCAAGAAAAGCGGATCAACTTAAAGTTAAGCAGGCTTTGTTTAACGATTAAAAATGACCATATATGGCTACTTTGTCACGCATGTCACAATTTCTTGAGGAGACAAAGGAATTGGCCATGAAAGTATGAGTGTAATTGCAATGCACTTTCTCTCAATTTCGCAGCTCAACACTTTCGAATTAATGGATTGAATTTATCTTTTATGCTGTTTCTGGGCTAAGTAAGCCTCTTTTATTATTTTTGGATCACTGTCTGACTGGTTTGATTAATTATGTTTCTAGTACAATACTCCAGGGAACCCAGCAGACTATGTGCACAGGGTTGGTCGAACGGCAAGAATCGGACTGAAAGGGAACGCCCTCCTTTTTTTGACTCCCGCAGAGGTAAGTTTTACTTTTTATTTTGAGCTGATGAAATTATCATGTAGAAGGAAGTGTGTGTAGAATAAGTAACATTAAACGAAGACACTCAGTTGAGTCAGTTCTTAACGTTTCTCCATTAAAGCATCCTTAACGAAAAGGCTTGGAGTATGTTTTCCCCTTTTGCTCCCCCATCTGAAGCTGCAAGTTTCTTATAATTTTTGTTAAATCCGTTCGTCTCCGACCACGCGTTCTATCTTGATGTACACTCTTATGTAAACGAAGGCAATACAATCTTAGTCAACCAACATTTCATTCTAGGTCGAGTACTTGGACATTTTGAAACAGCATGGAATCAGGTTTGTATAAAGGGTTGCTATCAGCGATTGTAATGGTTTTGCTTTACTTCGCTCGGCGATTGGTCCTGAAAACTCGAACCTCTCAACCAATCAGGTGCTATAATAAAAGCAATTGCGATTTGGCTAGTCGGGTTCTCCCGCGCAGTTTGCTAGTTTTAAGTCTGTGTTCTCATTGGCTTCTTGTGATTTCATCCTTCGCTGTGATTGGCTTGTCTAATTTGTTTGGTGTTTGCTTTATTGCTCTTAATCGAGAAGTGCTCTTTTTTTTATAACTAAGTAACACTGTCTCCACACGATAGAATAGTGCATAGAAGCTCCTTCCGGGCTGAAAAACGAGAATGTTAATGTATGAGACTTGTTTGCCATCTGGGTGAATCATTGCAACATTCAAGCGACACAGAAAAATCATGGTTAATTTTTAAGCTTCCCCAACTCCGACGTGAAAGTTACAAATACTTCAGTAGGAAATAATTCGTAAAGCAACATTAGTAAATTAATGCATAAACAAGAAATTTAATTGAAAAAGTAATATACAGCTAATTTGTTTTATTTTTTGCGTACGTTGTAGTCCAGAAGAACTGCTCGTTAACGACGTCCTTAAAACGCTCGCAGTATCCTCAGGAGACGCGAAGCTGAAGACAGCGAAGGTAAGTACTATAAAACAACAGGACTCTTGTTGGTGTCTGTGACGTCAAAATTTAGATAATTGCAAAACGCTATTTTACTTTTAAAGCCGCAAACGGAACATTGAGGGTGATCAAATATTTTTTAAATCTGGTCGTTCCGGGTTGATAGTATGATTAACTACCGGAATAAATGTATTACAAAAAATCAAACAAACATCAACAGCAAAAAATCAAACAAGATGAAGAAAATTCATTAAAAAAGATGTAACCTTGGACTGAAATTGTAAGTGCTACTGAAATCAAATTATTCATCAAGCTGTCCCATAAAAGTTTAATGTTGGTATCCGTGTCTATTCAATGGAGTTTTTCGTCATGAAAAGTCCATTTTACAGTAAATGTGAAGAGAAGGAGAAATGTGGTACTTGGGCTGGTGTCTGCTTATCATCGGATTCGCTGATTTGAGGTTTCAATGTATTTTGTGAATCTTCTGAGCCTTTTTCCCTTCTGGTAGCTTAACAGCAACCAATGGATTTTTTGATTATTAATTTCCTTATCTATTCTTAATTATTATTTTTTTACTTCAGTATGTTGATCAAAAAGCTCAGGAATCAGCTACTGAATTACAGAATTCATTCGAGGACTATGTTCTTTCGAATGATCTCTGTTTGAAAGCTGCCAAGACAGGTAATATTTTGTGTTTCATACTCGGATCTTCCTCAAATCTAACTATGTCTTATGTTACTGAAATTGCACCAGGAAAGACAAAAGTTTCAAATCGCATCATATTACTGCTACCTCAAATATATACTTCTTACACGTGTATAAAGAGTTAGCACGCGGAGACGTTGCGGAATGTGTGTATGTTCGCCATCCCAAGGGTTTCCTGTGATCATATCGGAAAACCGCTAATCCTGGGCATTTGCTAAAGTTAATGTGAGCATATCGTTCCAATGGTGTGCGCATTTGTAAAGAACCTTACACAGTTAGGATTGGCTATCCGACCATGCTTTTAGTTATCGAGCCTGTTCAAGGTGTTCCGTTAGTTAACGGGGCGCGATGGAAGCTCAGAGCGAACAAAGAAGGAAGATTTGAGACAGGTTGTGTGAGGAACCGCCTGATATTTCGCTGTGCGCTGTCCTCGCGCCCCGTGAACTCATTGAGCGCCGAGAACATTCAATCGTATGTCAAACTGACCATTAAGTATTTCCTCTGCGTTGCAGCATACCAGTCTTTTGTCAGAGCCTATGCTACATACCCCAGCAATCTAAAACACATCTTTCATGTGAAGAATCTTCACCTGGGACATGTCGCGAAAAGTTTTGGCCTCAGAGAGGCACCAAAAGAATTGTTTCAATCCAAGAAGCAACCTAGAGCACAAAAGCGGAAAAGGTTTGAGATTCTCTTTTTTGTTCGTTTCTTTCGTAGCCTTTCTCTAGGTTGTCACGCAACGCTTTGAGTTCCCCTTATGCCTCAAAACGAAAGTGTGGGGTGGGATAAGTTACATCTCAGATAATGGCTGCGAGAGATTTTATTGTTTTTTATTCCCAACTCGCAGTTTGAATTCAGTGAAGATAAGTGTATAAAGTAATCTGCTTCCTTCCAACTCTCCAGTAACTAATACTGCCTTCAAACTACAACATATTTCCTTGAATTTCTCTCAAGATAGTTGGGTGTCTACAAAACAGCCTTAGCAAAAGAGCAGTTTTCTCTGTTCACAACACCTGTTTTCTTGATACTGTTCTGTTTTGTTCTACACAGAATAAGACGGAGGGTAATTAGAAATAGAGAAACGTGTTTTTTTTGTTCCTTTCAATTAACCCTCAAACTCCTCTCGGTGATTCACCGGTAACTTTTGAAAAAAGGCAATCAAACAAAAGAAACGAACAATCGCATACGCATGTGATCAATGACCTGGTTGAACGAACGAATCAATTGAGGGGTTTGCCTTGGTATATATTAAGTAACTTGATGGGAAAGGAAAGAAAGATATAAGGGAGAGTGGCTCGTGAAAGGGTTTGCATTGCAAATGACAGCTACGTGAAATAGGGTTTTCAATCTACTCAAAATCCTACCAAACTAGTTTATACATTTGTTCAATTGTCAGTTGTCTCCTGCGCTGAACTATTCTGAACCTTTCTCCCGTAGGGGTGGGGAGAAGAAATCGGTGAAAGCGAAGAAGAGGATAACAGAGTATTCATCAGATACGGAACTAAATGGACCTTTAACAAAGAAACGAAACAAGACGAAGAACAAATCGTAGTGAACTGTAATTTATTTCGTTTTGTTATCTCTTTGTTTACTGCGCTGAAAATTTACTAACGAAAGGAAGCGAATGTGGATATGAATAACACAATGTTGTCAATGGCAATAAAATTTAATAAAACATGGTATATTTTTTAATAGCTTCGTTCGTAATCTATCCTAGCTTTTACAATAATGCAAACCTTCAGTTACCTCGTCACGCAATGTTTATATTTCGAAAGGGGAAAAGATTTCATGGCATGAAAATTGCTATAATTTATTCCTCAAATTTCAAGTTACAAACTACAACGATGTTTGTTCGCTGGGCACCAGAGCTGGTCAAACACTGATCATCGTTAAAAACAACAGTGACAATAACAGAAATTATTTTACATTTGCTAACTTTATGCCATGCACGTGGTAGCTTTGATAGAAACTCGAGAGATGCAAATATAAAGTTAAAAAAATATATTGTAACATAACTGAGGTGATTACATGATATTCAAACAATACGGCCACTATTGAAATTTATGTTATTTTTATAACTCGACTAACTTGAGGTATAAGCTGCAGAGATTTTTGAGACGCCAGAGTCAGACTGAAGTTCTTTGCCCCTAGCAGTATCTATCTTCTCAGTGTATAGTTTCAGTGGCAGAAAAGAAAAAAGTGGTCTTCGACCGACTGGTAATAGCCACATGTGTCAAAATGAGCTTCACTGTCTTCGGGTTGCTGTTCTCTTCTCAAGGAAGACCCATATTATTCATGACACGAGACGATAAGCCTTAAACCGCGAGGAACATGAGAAGGAGACATACCCACCCCTCCCAGTCACAAGTTTGATACATCAAAACGTATCTAGCTCAAATATTTCATCCAGCGAAGTCGCTCATCAACACAACTAATGGGTAAAACTAACCGTATAGCTACTACATGTGACTCGGTTAGGCAAAATAGAATGATTAGAATGGTTTCGGACTTCTTTCCTATGATTCCCAACCGCTTAGAATTGAGGTTCCTCAAGCACAACTACGGTGAAGAAAATTAAAACTCTGCGTGTTTTAGAGCCATAAAATAAATAAGAAAAAAAAGATTTTTGAACGATTTTACATAATGCTATGAACATTTTCCGAGATCTATACTTTGCAAACTGTGTACACAGATAAATTAATAATCCCAAACCTTAAAAAAAAAAAGTTGGATAACTTCTGTTTTAAAACGCTTCGCTGTCTCGATCCATAGGTTACTCTTTAGTCCAGCACGCTATCTAGCATTCCCTTGGGTGCGAGGTAACGCACAGGTTCAGTAAAAACAAATAAATGTTCGTACTTTGGGTTTAGTGGCGTTGTCCTAACTCATAGACAAGTCAACAAAATTATAGAACGCATCGATGTCATGTAATGCTTTCTCAGGAGTTGATGAGAAGTATATACTTGCAAGTGAGCGATCACATATCTGATTAAGCGCATCCTCAGTATTTTGTACACAGTCCTTTCCATTGAACTCCAATCCGATAACCGGACCTAGAAAAGAAATCACAGAATAGTCGTCAGTCATCTTTGAAAAAAAATAAAGCAATTTTCTTTAAATAAAAAGTAGGGTATTTCGTTCAGTAGCGTTTATACGCTCTTTAGATAACCTTAATGACCTTGCCGCATGAGCATCCGCCGGTGGTAGGTCTGCGAGAGATCTGGTGCAGACCCCTCGTAAACGCCGAGAAGCCCGCGAGCCTGCTCGCCGGCTACCTGTAGATTGGCTGGGTCACGCCATTATAAGCCATTTCAAGAGGCGGGAAATGCGTGCATGGAAAGTAACGGATGGGCAAACGAAGACGAGATAACCAACTGTAATTCCGTAATTTCCTATCAGAGGGTCTTTATTGACGCTTGAAAATACGCCTGACCTTGTCATCTATGATACTCTTACAAACAAATTTTAATTATTTAACAAGGCTTCTGACTAAGCTCGACGAAAAAAAGAAGTTGCTATTATCCAAATTTAGGACCATTATGTTCTCTGCCTAGGAATTACTACCCTAAAACTAAATTTTAACAGTTGACAAACTTCTATCCCCTGAAGAGAGAAGTTTGAGTTCCCTTAAAGACCAAACTCAACAACCCTGCCTATGAAAATTAAAATTCCAGTTTTACAAAGTATACAAACCACTATCTGCAGCAGCTCTATATTCTTCTGATTGAAATATTCTGGCTACGTCGTCTGGTTTCATACTAACTTCCTTGGTTTGGACAAGCACTTGATTTCTCTACAAACAAAACGAGATTTAAATTAAATGCTTGACAATATCACAGTAAAAGTAGGTAGCTGTTGGAAAAAGAAACAGTGGACTTAAAGTTAGTCCTCTGGAATTCGCATCAAAAGGTGCACGTTTGAGACCTGCATGGGTCAGTCTGTGTTTGAATTAGACATTGGAGAATTTCTTCTCTAAGAGAGTTGAAATGGGTGATGAAAACCCGTCAGGAGAGCCTGACCACTAAGCCTTGAAGAAGATGTGGGGGGGGGGGGGGGGGAGATGAGGCGGGGGTACCTTTTGATGGTCTGGCATCCCATTCAGGGGAGAAACAATACTCTTGCTCACTTTACACAAATTTACTAAAGAAAACTTGATGTGCACTAGTGCTTTGAGCCTCTTAGCTTCACCTTACATGTGAGTAGCATTTTTGGCATTCATTAGTAGATGCAAAGTGTATTATGCTGCATTGTTGGTGTGGTTTTTCAGTTTTTGGAGTGAACACATAGCACAAAATTAGCATGCGCAAAAAGTGTCCTTACTTTCAATAAAGAGGAGAACATACCTCGTGCCTTTGATCAGAAATCAATCGTCTCACATGTGATTTCATTTCAGGATATTGGAAAAAAACCACAAGACATGACTGAAAATAACAAACACATTTAGATATAATGATCAGATGTTGCACCAGTGTAAATGATGTGACAGTCATAGTGGTATGTAGCAAGTCAGATTACTGAGATTTGATCTTTGCAGATCAAACACATAATTATATACTATTAACCTGCACACCCAGTCATTTATGGCATATAGCCCACAATTAGACATGTGGTACATGTATGTTACAACAAATGAAGTAAAAACAGTTCTAAAATGCTTGGACCAGCAAGATGTCTTGAAATGAGATCAACTACTTTTAAAGAGTATTTGCTTGTCAAGCCTCTTTTGCCAAGTGTAAGCCCTTCCACACATTCAAAAGGTCATTTGAATAACATTTGTCATTTTCTATAAACTTGAAATCACTAGCAGTGATAAAATTTCCAATAATAACCCACCATCCCCTTTCTCACTCCTGTCAACATACTACACGTACAGGTGAACACTGTGTATTAGGAAGTGTTTGGTTGGATAACCCATTATATCTTTTATTTACCTCATCATATGGCTTTCGTCTTGATCCAAGTGTAAGTGGAACAACACTCATAGAGGCATCACTTGATATATTCCTATCTCTGTAATGTTCTGGTGTTGGTATAAGAGTTTCAATATTTGTTGCATCCTCCTATAGAGGAAAGATAAAACTTTTAACTCTCCAAACTGATGATACTAGCTATTATTTTACTTCTTATTGATTAATGATTTTTTTGAAATTTTTCTCTAATATGAATCCACAAAGAAAACAAAAGGATCTGGCTCAACATTAGAGGGACATTGTGATTTACAGTGTAATGTCCAAAATCTTCACTGTCGACAGGAATGACTAATTTGGTAAAACACTATAAGTGTACATTGCCTGGTAACCATGACTTTAAAGGGAATTAAAAAAAGATGCATTTTGTAAAATAAATTAGAAGTTTCCCCAATCTTATTGTCGCTGTTATTTTATTATTACCTCTGGAATTAAGCCCCAAGTTGTTTCTCCTGCAGCTGGTGTGAAGTCATGAATGTTGCTCCAGTTGTTATTGTATAAACTTAGTTTTGCTGCCTCAAACTGGCCTGAAAATTTTTGATATTGTATCAGTTGCAGCTATACTGAAGTCATTCAACTACATGCAGCATGTTCCAGGCATTAATTTACATGTTTTATACAGCTGCATCACATATCGCAATGGTGGGAATCAAAAGGAAAGAGGATATGGGGGTTGGACGGAAGTCCTGGTAATAATTAATAACTCTCTTTCCATGGACCTGAGCCCTTCTGAGCAGGTTAAGTCTGATGATGGAGTTGGAGTTGACAGATGATGGTGTTGAAGTTGGAGGTGTAAAATGCAGTGATAATGTTTCCATTTTCACTTTATTCCACTTGAATCTAGAGATTGTGATCAAAACTATATGATTGGCTAGCAAAAGTGAAAGAACCAACCCATCACAAAGCCAATTCCCAGGTCCTCCCAGTGCTTATGACGACCAACAATCTAGTGTTAGCAAAATTGTAAGTGACAAAGTTATAAGGGTATTGGTGTGCTGATGGCATTTTAATCCCTTCAGGGGTAAACAAGGGTTTTTCTATGTCAGAAAAAGAAGTTTGCTAAGCTTTTCTCACTGACCTTCTAACTCAGGATAATAATACTGATAACAGCCAAACTTCATTCCTTTTGAGGATTCTATCACAGGTTGTGTACCACAACATAAAAAGAAGTCCATTTTCTTGCAATCTCGAGTTCTAAAGTATAAAACATGTGTCAAATTTTAATTCCTATAAAATAACCAGTGCATTAAAACATTAAATTAAATTAGATTAATTTTTAGACTTACCGAAACTGTTGACAAGCCACCAAAACCTTACAGTCTTGACAATCTCGAAAATATACACTAAAAATAAATAAAAAACCAGTTAAATTGAGTAAATTAAATATTAAATGATCAATGTAGCATTAACACATAACATCTTGTACATGGAAGTTTATTAAATCTAGCTGCACACACTTTTTTTTTCAAATTTACTTTAACCTTAAATAACGAGATCAAAAGGAAAACAAAAATTAAATTGAAATCATTGACGGCAACTTTTGCCTATTTTTCTGAAAATGCCTCCTTTTAGAAAGTGGTAAACAAATGTCATAGTTAATCCTGCTTTAACTACAAAGAGTAACCTAGATTATCCTGACCTCCCAGCACATGGCCCAATCACGATCTGGCAATTTATACAGTCATCAATTGTTATGGTTTCTGCGTGATCCAAAACAAAAATCCTACAATCCTGCAAACACAAATCATTTTCAGAGTTGTGATGCATTAAATTAAATGCTTCCTAGATAAATGGCTTGTACCCATTTATATCACCGCTCACTCTGAGGCACTGCAAAAGTTTCATGCTTTGACAAGAACTCAACTCAAAAACCGCGCAGTCTACTCCACTGACAATTGGATCATTACTTGTCCAGTATCTCCCCAGGGTAGGTACCTCACCCTCCCCAATTGTAATACATGTAAGTTTTTTCTCTACCCAACCCTTCACCTCCATAATAATCACTCAGTGCAAACAGACACTGGCAGTATACTACATGTACATCCATGAGAGTATTTTGTTACAAATGTTTACGAGTTTAAAATCTTTCCAAATGGTTTGATTTTTCTTTTTCTTCGAATTTTATCAAATTAATGGATCTGAGAACAATTTTGATGAAAAAATGAACAAATACACTTGATCTTTGGTCGACTAGTATTAATTTCATTTTTTGTTCAAGAGATCGAAGCCCTCGAACGGGTAGACTGTAAAGTGCAGAAGATTCGACCAAAGTAATCTTATTTGACACCCATCTTGCAAGCTCGTCATTCTAATTAAGCTTCAGTTCCTGGCAGGTGAACTCCGTTATCAACCTTACCTTGTTGTTTTGAATTATGAACTGCTGTCCGTTGATTTCGCCAGGCATTTTCGCGGCAAGTTCGCCTGTCAGATCACCGATAGTGTAATCCTTGGGATCTAAGCGGGGACCTTTTTCCCTATACAAGCAAAGAATTAAAAAAGAAAAAGACATAAAATTCAAATATTGGTGATAAAAATGGAAAGTTATTGAAGTGACATCAAAGGGCTACGATTCTTCGATAGCAATGTCATCCCTTCCTTCTAGAGAATAAAACTTGCCAACTGAACGTCGGTTTTTCGTTGGTTTCTTCATTTGCGTTACTCTCCTCCTTCGAACCCAAGCAACCCATGTTATTCCCTGTATTCTTAGCCCTCCAAGCCGCTCTAATTAGGCTGCAGCATTCGATAGAAGAAGTATCTGAACAGGCATACAATAAAAGTTAGGCTGAAATGACTTTGGAACCTGGCAAGGAAGGCGTTACCAAGGGTACTCGCGACGCCACTCGCATGGCACGCGTGTTTTCACGCGCTATCATTCGTTCCTCGAATTTCAATTTTTCGTTGTTTCTTGTTGTTTTTATTTCCCCGTGTCTTTTATAAGAAAGAGTAACTCTGCTGCGTGAGATTGAGTATTAATAGAGTAGTAATTGTCATATTTCTTGTAAATAAAATTGTTCGGCTCTTTTTAATTGTGGCTAGTGACCAGGGCAGGTTGAATTTGCAAATGGATTTGCGGAAGAAGAAATTTTTCAACCATCGATAAATCGAGCATTTAAAACTTTACACTAGCAGGAGACATCACATCGTGCAGTGCCACAGGAAACTTAAGTGATGACTTAGTTTGGTCTTTGCTTGGTCGTCAAATTCATTTGTGAGAAATACTCCTTACTTGAGCAGCACTGGGCCCAAGTTTTTGATTGTTAGTAAAAGTAGTATATTATGCTACTAGCATTTCTCGATTTTTTCCAGATTATGCTTGCAAGTTTGCATTATGTTTTTGTTTATAACATCGCTCATTTATCCAAAGTCTTGATCTTCATTTCGAGTTCAGTTTTTGCTTAACTGAGTTTAAACGGTTCTGATGGAGCCTGAAAACGAGGTTGGCTCTGATGCTTCAGTTTTCACACAAACAACCAGTACGCAACCTGAATGGACATTCGTTGCTCCAATTTTGACGTAATTTATCTATCGCAAAAGAAGAGAACTTTGGTACGACCTGTTTAGTGTACTGTCCAAATGACGGCAATGTTCACGGCTGTTCTCGCCAATAAAGGGTAATCATTTGTAGTGTGCAAAAAGAGATCTTCAAGACCAGGAGCTAACATCATTTCACAGTAATAATTAGATGTTTCATCCAGTATTCTGTTCGTTGGGATCTACGCTGCGTGCATAGTCATTCGGTAAAATTACCTACCATACATTCTTAGTACCTCATATTCGATCCCACTAAGAAATATTTGGTAGAGAGTGAGATTATGAAATAAAATGTACACCTTTTGAGTATCTCGTTACGTTAAAAACGTAAAAACGTTTGAACAATCTACCCACTGAAAAACGTCACAATAAACTGAACCAGAGACGTGAGTCAGCAGTAAGGTCTCTTCATATGCATTTAAAAATTCCCTAAGTTTAATTAAATATGTCACAATAAACTGAACCAGAGACGTGCCTAAGCAGTAAGGTCTCTTCATATGCATTTAAAAATTCCCTAAGTTTAATTTTTTTCTATGCCTTCTTTATAATTCGTCAGAATGGTCCTTCTCCTTCCTTTCCCGGTTTTCACCACAGAGCGGGAGTCAGAGCGAAATATCAGTGAGTCATCAGGCGGAGTTCTTTGACCTCTGCATCCTACTTTTCTTCTCAATACCAGAAGCAAAAGAGAACAAGCAAGTCAAAAGTTCCGGAGATTATCATTTTTTTTCCAATAGTAAAACCACTCCCTTTGTGTCCCAGATAATCATATATTTCATAATTCTCAATGTTGTTTTGACGTCAGCTCATGTAGATCTTTGATCGCACAATGTCTTTTTCTTTAAAGCATTCTGAGTAAATTAGTTTTGCCAAGTAGAGATGAAAGCCAACGATTAGAAAAGCTATCGTAACCCAGAACTTTGCCGGGAGCCCTGCGCGGCGATGGACATGATGATTCTTGAGCGATTCTAGAAAAAATTGAAACATATTCAATTAAACAAAATGTAACGACAATGAACTATGCACCCCTGGGGAAACAAATACTGTACATCTTTGGGAATACATCTCACCAGACGATTTTCAACAGCATACTCCATTGATATTTCCAGTAATTAGAACGTGCTTAATTTTCAATTTGTAAATTAAGGAGAACCCTTTGGCTCAGACGGTTTCATTGAAAGTAGTTTAACTTCTTATCATCATGATGGAGTAATTTGGATTGGCTGTTGAAAGTAATGTGGTGTCACAACGATCAGATACACCAAACCAAAACCGACTGAGATTTGGTAATCTGAATTTTTCCCAGCTTGAAGTCCTTAAAATACTTTTTTTCTTCAATTCCCATTGACTCTTTTTGATATTATAAAGATTTATTATTTCTAATACGCCTTCACTCGGTCTGTTCTGTCTTAGATCTTAATAAGGACTGTTTTTTTCACATGTCCATCCATGCAGGTAACAGTAATGTTCTACAAAGTTGATCTTACCTTCATGTGCATCCTTAATAAAAACGTGTTTTCTAAGCTCCAATAGCTCAGACTTGTTATGAGATATGTACAGCAGCGGTGTGACAGGTCTGGTCATACGAACTGGGAAAGTCACTTCGGCCTCACTGAAATTAAAGACATGACATTTGTTCTGGTCTAGAAAAGACGACAAGCACATTTTATGCTGATATTTGATTATTCATTAATTAAAAGGGATTCTAAAAAACCGAAAAAGAAAGAGTTCTATACCAAATTTGGAATTCTAACACTAGTTTTTCAAAGATAGGTTTCATTCGATATGCCATTTTAGAAATACAAACTTGTCACTGTAGAAAGAACGATCCTTCAACGTTTTTCCTGGTCAGTTTATATCCACCACCACAAGTTTCTAAGATCAACTCATATTTTGAATTCATTTACGTTGTCTATCACAAACTCAAAATGCCACATAGTCTAAGGCCACGCGACATCCTCACAATCATTTTTTGCTAGAATAATTTCGTGACACATCAAGCAGGCTTTACTACTCACCCGACTTCCACAGGGTCATACTGGCAGCCTGCTTCGCATGCGTAAAGAGGCGTCTTGCCTCCCTTAACGGGTTTAACCAGAAGCTTTTCTGCATGTCCAGTTTCAGCATTCACCAACACGGTGAGATAAATGTCCATATCTTCATACAGGTGGATATGACGGAACACGATTGTTGTATGTAGTGAGGCGGGATTTGCCGCGAATTCAAAATGTCCGGCGGAGAACTGCAGGCCTCCAAAACTGAGCGTGATGGCTTGGTTGATACCAACGGCACCTCAAAAAGGATAAAGAAAATAACAAATAAATTATTGCAAAGAAGTATAAGTGGTCAAGAGAGTACTTTGAGTACTTTGAGTACTTAACATTCAGCCCTTGTTCCTAGCATGGAATACGCCAGGAACTGTTACCAAGGCTGTCACGATAACCTCGGCCAAGTGACCTACGTTATTGCTGTTTTCCCAGCATTTCTAATCCTTCTGTATGTGGTTTAAAACCCATTGCACGCCTCCCCTCTCCTCCCACGGGAAAGAACAGAAAAAGCCCCCTAAGAATTAGCCGAGTTCTCATGACAGTCCTACAGTATTGATCACTTTTCGATAATGTCCTTTGGGATCGAAAGGCGAGGAAGAGCGAAAAATAGGACAAACACGTTGCCAACGAAAAAGATAAAAATCTTCACCCCATACCTGCTTTTACAAGTGCACTGCATCCATTCTGCTCCAACAGTCTCTGCCATAAGGCCGCTATTTTAGTAACACCTGACTCGGTCCGGGGCATGGGCCAAAGTGAAGCCGAGTGCCTGTGAAGACAAGGAAGAAACAATAACTGATATGAAAACTAACACGGTAGTCACATGTAGTCCTGTGTGTATCTCTCGTCTAAAGTGCACTCTAGTCACGCACTGTCACGAGCACACTTACATCGTGGGTGGGCCACCAAAGCAGTGATCTGGAATATGAAGAAGTTTTTCCATTTCATCCTTGTGTGCCTGAGGGTTTGATGCTCCATTGACACGGGAAGGAAAAGACGACAAGACATAGTACATTGTAGTGTTGACTTCCAAACCAGAGGGTGTGTCAGGATCATGTCGAGGATCCACAAACAAACCTGTCTCAGTCAACTAGTGAATCAAAACAACATGGTACTATTGGTTTAGCTTTTAACCGTTTACACCCTAACATCAGTATACATATTCTCCAAACTATTCTCTATACACTTCCTATGGTGCTGACAAGGAGAATTTGCTAGCAGTCCAGAGCTCCTTTTGTTGATATTCATTTCCTTTACTCTCATGACCCTAATGTTTGATTCAGGAATGACATCGCAAGGAGAAACCAGAGAGTAAAAGGACTGCGGGGGAGGTTTCCCGTACTTGGGACAAAAAAACTTAAATGATAGGATGATCATCAGCCCCGGCCCCGCGTTTCATTTTATCTTATCATATGAATAAAGCGTAAATTAAAACATGAATCGATCTTTTTCAAAGAATATAATTTCTTGAGAAGTAAGATAAATGACAAATTCAGTTACAACGCAAATTAAGTTATGTTTTGGAGAAGCTGATATGTGCATTATTTCAGACCAAAAACGGTAGAAATTGATAAGATAGTTCTTTACCTCTTTCCAGGCTGTGCTGTGAGATTCTCTCAATGATTCTGGACTGTCTAAGGAGACAAGAGCTCGGAGTTCCTGTAGCGTGAAAAAAACTGAAATGAATAAATTGGAAATTCACAAAAAATTCCTTTAGTTTTCACTGATTCCTTTGATTAGTTTTCAAAACAATCCTTACACCACATTACGTTCAGAGAGACCTTGCTTACCCACAAAGCAAGGTACTTCTAAACTTGTAAATAAACAGGAGTTACCGAATACATGTTAGAGACACGGGCGCGTAAAGCTAATTAAAAATGATTGTTAGTAAGAAGCTTGAGCATAAAAAACCCCCAGCGTTGCCATCTCTTAGTCTTGTGTTTGATTTCGTTACCTTTTCTGCGTCCTCCTGGAGTTTTTCAATATTCACACGCGGCGCCGGTTTTTGACCAAACAAACTTGATGTGTGTACAACTGTTAAGTGACGCAAAATTCCAGTACTACAAGGAAGAAAACGAAAGCACTCTTAGAATAACTCAGAAATTATCAGTTGCGAAAATTATAGGTATTAAGGTTTTTTGGTCAAACATTTTTGAAGGTATCTGGGTCTCATAGGAACATTTCAGTGTGGCTTCGTAGAAAAATTTGACAATGTAGAATGATGCTTACAAGCGGAAAACCAAACAGCAGCGCCAAAAACAAATACACGACTTTGTGAAATTCTACAACATTCGTGGATCACACAAAGAATCGTTGAATAAAATTTGTGCTTGAGTGGGGCATTTGAACGCAATTTTTGCCCGTAGCGAGGATTTGAAAGGACCAGTATTTTAGACTTCAAATGCCAGGGGTTTACTGAAGCTTCGAATTGAGTATTACGGTCGGTCAGATCAGTAACTTTGGCTACAAGTAGTCCCAAATTTTTTTCAGCCAGGATGAATACATAGTGCAAAGGGATAAAGTTTTCGAGATTTTGAGACTTACAGGATGATTACTTGCGATGGAAATCGTTATCGTTATCTTGCAACCTTATGAATTCTTTTCAGTTAAAAATAATTCTTATAAATAGTATAAACAATCAATTATCTCATGATTTACACATAATTCATTCATGTACATTTAAACCTACTATTCTCACTAATTAACTTATCAAACAAAACTTTTTTCAGACCTCTGTCCTTGCACTGTCATTTCTGGTGGCACTCTTGATGTGGCAACTGTGACATTGATGTCGGGTTCTGATTTATCCACATGGGCTACTTGCCCATGAGAGAGAGTGTAGTGAGCTTTGGATGGGTCCATGGTTCTTTCAAAGCTGAAAGGAGAGCACATTAAGTCAGTAACAAAGAAGTCTTCCACACACTTTCCATGCGGCTTGTCCAGATTCCAAGCATGAGGCAAAACTGTAGAGGAGGTATATGTAACCAAGTGACTACTCCTTATTATTATTTGTTGGTCTTCTGAGATACATACACTGAATATGGCATATAACACAATTTCAAAGATCAGCACTCCACCTTACACAAATGAAGACAGGCATACAAACACCCTCTATTAAACATTAGACAAAAATAATATATTTTCATTTGTGAAAATTTTCCAATTTTTTCATGTAACCTTGTCCGATAAAATTTTTCTTTGCTAAGTTAAACACCATTCTCTGCAAAATAAAGGGGTCCGCAACAAATTTCTTACTACACCAACCTCATTCTAGAGTTATACAAAGGATTCCTTTTCTTTCGAAGAGAGAATTTTTTTTCCTCTATGTGAATGCTACCTCTGTAAAATGATGTTGGCTGCTCGTTAAGAGAAAATGGATCCTACTTCCCTAAAAAGATACTGATCAAAGTCTTCACACTTTGCACAAAACTGGCACTTACCTCAAACTTTTGGTGGTGGAACCTTTCCATGCCTTTGCACCCTCATGTGTTAGCAAAACTTTGATTCCAGAATGCTGATTGAAAGTAGACATATCATGTTTAGACTATTTATTTCTATCTACAATTCCTATAAAATAAGGTTTTAGATTTATCTTAGTCTGTTGTTCATGAGAAATGAACAACAATTTTCTTCATTGACAACAAGCTAAAATTGTGCCATCTTCCTTGAAAATTGAAATAAAAAGAATGAGAAAGCCTGAGAAAGTGTGCTGTTGATCTCAAAATATAGAAAAGTCTGTATGCAGGCCTTTGCACTGATGGGAAAATGGGATGATTGTAAGAATCAAACAAAATATTTGCCTACAGACCCCATGATTAACGACCACAACTTCTTGGACCAAGACAGAGGATTGACTGCGATGAGCATAAATTACATTCTCAACAATGACACATCCATGGCTCTGTCAACATAAATAATTCCAATACATTTTCATGATCAAGTTAAAAATGTAAAAAAATAATCGAAAATTACTCTAGAGTCCGTGCCATGTACCTTAATTTGTATGTTTTCTTTGGGAATGATAACTCACAGTTTTACATGCAAAATAAAGCTAAATGTGTCCAAAAAATATTTTGTAAACTGAAGGAATAAAAAAATGAATAAAAGACACTTTTTAAACTCTTTGAGGTCATTGTCAAGTTACAGGTGTGATTGCTTTATTTGACTTGAAATCGAATGAGCCTCATAGTCATGACACTACATCTAGTTCTTTGTTCAATAATAATTATTGCCATTTTTGTTTTTTCCAAATGTTTGGTCATGGATTTAACAAGCCATGAAAAACTGTAACTTGAAGAAGAAACATCAACAACATTAAAAATGGTGTAAACCTAGGAATAATTTAAAAAACTATTCATAAAATTGTCTCTAGTTATCATAGCTGACAATAATAATAATACATGTTTAATACTGGTAAATTGTTTGTCATAAAATTAAATATAAACTAAGCAATTTGTTCACACTACATTTACTTACAAAGGAGTAGGTTTGAAGTTGATGAACCAAACCTTTCTTAAGATCAATAATTGTTGCCTCTATAAATAAAAAAAAATATAATTCAATATTTATTTCATAATTATATTCTAACACTTAAGAGTGAACTACTATTAAATTTTAAGACCTAATTTCATTTCCAGTAGGTTGTATGTTTACTGGCATGTACAGAAAATCTGAAGGATGCTAGAGACCTTGAGAAAAAATAAAAGGCTAGGTGGCCTGACTGTTTTAATTATTATAGATTAAACTTAATGTAACCGTTCATGAAGAAATGCATGAATATGTACAGTACATGTACCTCTTGGTTTAGGAACATTAGAAGCTTTTGCAGTTACAATAGGGAAGAACGGCAGCTTAAGCCATTTCATGCTGGGTTGAATTAGTGCTATGTGCATAAAAGAACTGTCTGTAGCTACAACTCCAACATTACCATTCCCTGAGAAGAAAAAGACAAAAAAAATGCCTTATTATAAAATCATTAAATATGCAGGTTTGTGTTAGTAGTGACACAAGAAGGAAGTAATTTTATCAGCAGCAAGGACCTGTCTCCATAAAAACTGAACTACAGCAAAATCTCCATGCTGGTGAACAATCAACATTGATACCAAATGTTAATTGTTAACCAGCAACACAGTTTTACTAAAGGGTACATGCATCTAATTATGTTTCAAATAATAGAGAAGGCGATTATTAGGTTCCTTATCTGTAAAACATATGATGGTGTCGGGTAATAAAAATGTATAAAGATGAGAGACAATAAATACAAGTAATAGACAACCATGTTATATTTACCAACAAAAGGTAAGTATGGATTTTCTGATTTTTCAAGTGGTTTGTGGATTATCACCACATCACCATCTGCAGCTGCTTGTTTCCACTTTTCCAAAACATCACTAAGGCAGACTTTATCATATGCTACATGAAAGAACAGTGTATAATGTACATAAGAAACATTAACAATTATTTGAATGTTTCATGAGGTACATTAATTTTTTATACCAAGGTAAAGGAAGTAATATTCAAGTTCTTGCCAATCTATCAGACTGAAACAACATGTGTTTGAACGATGCATACTGTTTTAATTCTTTTTAGCCTTAATTTCTTTTAATGCTTTTGAGTCATTAGATATGTTATCCATGAACTTCTCCTCTCTCTATACATGTATCTCTGATTTCAGCCAGAAAAGTCTCAACTTGCTCCAAGCATTTTTAGCAAAATTAATATGACACAAGAGCTTTAAACAGCATGCACAAGGTACTTTTTCAAAACTGGTGTCACAAACACCGTATGGAATGCTTTGAGATGGTGAAAATTCATTGTTTTACAACCATGTTAAAAAACAGTTCCATGAACAATGCTTGCATTCTACACTCAGAACAGTTTTATTATGATTTTGTTTCTATTGTCTCTACTTATCCTGTTACTTGGTGTATGGTGCATTAATTTCTATCATTTTGAAATGTAAGTTCTACTATTACCAGCCTAATCCTTTATTGGAGAGAACTGTAATTCTTTGCTTGATTTGCATTAATTTCAATTTCAAGACTCAATTTCAAATACCATTATCCTTAAAAGAAATAATTAGCTGCATGATCAAAATCTGATAGGTATGCTTACCAGGTGCTTCAGGAAGCTTTCCCTGTCTATGGTGGGGCATGAATCGTGATATGGTCCATATAAAAAACACAGTAAAAATAGCAATGACAATTAAAGTATTCCTACGTGACCTGCAAAAGAAAATTAAATGTGATTCAGGATACCATCCTAAAATTGAAATTTCTATCTAACTCAGGGAGAAAAAAGAAAGATGTTTTTCTTTTATACATGCATGAGCACAGAACACAGAAAGAATTCTGAGGAAATGGATCTGAGGCCTTTGGATTTGACACTCCCATGCTCTATCATTGAACCACATGCACCTTGCATAAAACTGCTATGATGAGCAACCTTCTACAAAGTTCATATGAAAGGTGTCCTACATACTGCTAGGATCAGAAATGTCAATAGCATCATGTCTTTGGAATAAAAGGGTTTGTAGAACAAGAAAAATGGTGGAGGAAAAGGAAAATTAGTTGAAACTTAATAGAAGGACCAGGAATCTGTTCCTCTAGAATATGAAATGAATGCTCCTATTTAAAGACGACTGTTAAAATGCAAGAGGAAAGTCCTTATCTGGATATTTTTTCCTGTTACTGTAAGAAATGTCGATTTTACAGTATATTATACAGAAAAGAATTATTCTGAATATATTCCGTTCCGATATAGGCAACCAAATGCAACTAACTCTTCTCCAGAAACAATATATTTAAAAAATAAGTTCTATTTAAAGCTCAGGATTATAACAAGTAACAAGCTGATCACAAGTAAATGCTGCAAGATAAATATTGTTGTTTGTATGAGATTAAAACAAGTGTAAATTCACAGGTATACGCTGCCTATTGAGCTACAATCATACCTCACATGCGTCAGAAAAGCGAATCTCCCTTTCAACCATGTTACAAAATTTCCAAAATGCGTCACTACCCACATAGGAATGGATCCCTTCGATGCATGCGCTGAAATATTATTATTTTGTTAAGTTCGCATCTTTGCACGCCTTGCGGCCATCTTTGTAACTGCAGTGATCAAAGCAGCGGGTAGTATCTGAATGTTATGCGCAATCATATCTATAGCGTATAAACGCTGACCAAAACTATTTTCTTAGTGCCCAAGCCTATTTGGTCGTAATTAGAACGAATTTGACGCCTTGCAAAGTTTGTTGAAATGGTTGGGTGTAGTATTCTTGCCCACAGCATTTACCTTTAGTTTAGAGGACAGTGCACTTTGCAAAAATGCATCGCACTTTTTCAACTCATGGTGTGCGATGGCTGCGATCATTGTCCGTAGAATTTCGCCCCTCACGGTCATTATCGAATCGTGCGTTTTTCCTCCCTCTGCGTTCTTGTGGGATCATCTCATCATATCCATATTGGAGGAGGCAATTTTCCAAACAAAGTGACACTTCAGCTTCGTTAGATGCGGACGATGAACACCCAGAGAGTGCAGAAATATTACAAGATCTTCGAGCTCGTCACCATTACCACCACGACAAAGATGCAGGGAAACTTCATGAAGTTTACGTTTTAGAACCCGATTTTAAATGGGGAAGAAATCGCTTTCGAGCCGTCACAAGCCAGCATCGACTAGATGAAGCATGTGCGCTGGTGGAGTCGATCGAAAGCTGGAAGGTGGCCGGTAAAAGTATAGAATCCGTCAGAAGGATGGACAGAAAAACATTTTTCGGAAAAGGAAAGATTGAGGAGTTAAATGAAAGATTCAAAGAAATGAAAAATTCTTCTTCTCCCTTTGACAGTGTTTTAATCGATGTAGCTCAGCTCAACAATTGGCAGCATACACAATTAGAAGACATTTGGGATGTTAAGGTGTATGATAGGTTTGGTGTGGTGTTGCAAATATTCAAGGAGAGAGCCAAAACAGCAGAGGCAAAGATTCAGGTGGAATTAGCAGAGTTACCATACATCAGGTACATTCAGTCTAAACCACATACACTCAATTTGTAAGACAAAAGGCGGCCTTTATTATGACAAGCTTATTAATGAACTGATTTGGTCAAAAAAATAACCTTTTGTAATTTAATCAAATTAAGCTAATAGATCAAACAACACTTGTACACGCTATTAACAGAAAGGCGGCAGAAAACAGAACAGATATGAAAGAACACCACAATGAAATACCAGGAGGCATGGAAGGAAAAGAAAAATGGCTTCTAGGTACACAAATGAGGTGTAATGGGTGTTAATGTGCTAAGCAATTGAATCACTGAACTTAAAGCTCTTTGTGATCTTTTCTGAGTACCTAAAGTATGACTATACTTTTGCTATTACAGTTACAAAATAATACAATTTTCACAATTAGCCTTTTATGTAAAGGTGTACAGTTTATTAATACCTGGAACTTTAATTTTATGGACAGGTCAAGATTGGTACATAGAGGGAGTTTTGATCAGCAGAGAGGTGGAACACACACCATAGGAGGATCTGGAGAAACAATCCTGGAAAAGCAGAGAAGGATTTTATTTGAACGTGAAATAAGACTGAAAAAGAAGTTATATGCTATCAAAAAGCAGCGTGAGCATGTTAGGCATGACCGACAAAAGAGACATGTACCAACAGTGGCAGTTGTAGGTTACACCAATGCAGGTATTGAATGATGTACCATCTTACTACTTACATGAACAGTCTAAGTGTACCTGGATCAATTCTGAGTTAATTACTCTTTCAAAATTAATATGTATTTGCATCTTCTCCTTTCTCTTGTTTGATTGCGATGGATACACTGTACTTGGAGAGGGTATGCTGACAACCACCCTTCCTGCATGTACGTGTATACAGTAAATCCTGTAATTATATAGCATTGTGATTGTGGGGTAAAGCCAAACATTCTGATTGATTCTTACTCGGTCAAGATTTCACCATGTGGATTATTTCCATGGAAACTGTCATAAGCCATGCATTTTGTTCATGAAAGCAGGCAAATTCAGCACAAAGGAGGTTGGTCAGAGTGCCATTTAATAAACTACTTGATACTAACTTTGTTTCCTTGAGTGGTGCTGGCCAATATTGTCCCTTGATAGAATTGTATGCACCTTGCTATGCTTGGTCCATACTGCTATGACCTTGGACCAATATTCCCCAGTGTGGCCCTTGCCCTTGTTCAGTAAGAAGTAAGAATTAGTGCCTCTGCTTTACTAGTTGTACTCCCTTTTTCCCATCATTATGGAGAAGCACTGGTATATAGATAACAGAGAGTCGGTCATGCTTAAATTAATATTTTGGTGCTTTTTCACATGACAGGCAAAACAACTCTGATTAAGGCGTTAACAGATGAAGCTAAGATGCAGCCTGAAGACAAACTCTTTGCAACTCTTGATGTAACAGCACATCCAGGGAAACTCCCATCTGGCATGACTGTTCTCTTTATTGACACTGTTGGATTTGTGTCTGACCTGCCCCCAGAACTTGTTGAGTCTTTTTCTGCAACATTGGAAGATATTTCAGATTCAGTAGGTTGAGCTTTTTTTCTGTAAATGCTATGTGTTTTGTCTATACACTGAGTCAAGTTTTTTGAAATAGTTCTGGTGTAAGTCTGCACTATAAGCGAGCAATATGGTCTTGTGAGCTGGTTCAAGTTTCTGTAGCATGATGATCTCATGAGTATTGCTCAACACCCCCCTCCCCCTCCCCCGGGATAAGATGCTAGTCCATTGTTGTTTACCTACTCCACCCCCAACCCAGCATTTTGCCTTTAGCTTACCTAGTAAGAGTTTACCAGTATCATTGTACACTCTTGGGTGGAAAGATGAAATTAGAGTAATGCATCTTGCTCTAGATCTCAACAAAAGGACAATGAGAAAGGTTATACTGTATTTATTAGTTTAACTCCAACCTCCAAATGAGTGCTCACCTCGAATAAGCACCTTCCCTGTATGTAGGAAATTTAGTAAGAGCCCAGCCTTGATTAAGTACCCATCTTAGATGTGACCACTTTTCAGGTCCAAAGATCTAACAGGTACCCAGTGCACTTCATCAAATAAAAATGGTGTATAAAAACTTTTTTATGGTGATGAGAAAAGTTTAAGGTTTCTGGAGCATACTTGTCCTTGATTTATAATTCTCTTAGTTGTTGGAAATACATTGTTTTTGTAGCTCCGTTTTGTTCCCAATGTGCTGATTGACATGTGTGTGTTTTGAGCTTTTTTGTTGATCAGTCAGGACACCAATGGAGTCATTACATATATTTTTATTTATTTATTTATTTTTTTGCCATTTAAAGTTATTTTCCACCTCTCCTTTTACACACAGGATTTAGTTGTACATGTGCGCGACGTCAGTCACCCAGAATGTGACGCTCAACTGGACGACGTCATGACAGTTCTTGAGAAACAACTCAGCATTAAGGCACCTTTAATGGAAACCATGATAGAGGCTCAGAATAAGATTGATCTTTGGTACGTGATGGGTGACACGAGTAAGGGAGCGTAGCCAACTCTTGATAAGTGAAAATGAACTCCATTTTTTCTTCTTTTTTTTATTTAATGGGTATGGTAATAGAATTTTGTTATATTTAAGCTTTTTCGAGGGAACACGTAATGAATTTGAATACACCAAACATTTTACTGAAACTGCAAAGAAAATTTAGAATGTAAACAAGAGGTAGCCTGAAGGGAGATGGAATTGACTGAATCAAAGTTGAAGGGTTCAACCTGTTTGGGTTTATTTTTGTTTGAAAGAGAAGTTTAATTTTACAACATTCGAAAAGCTTCTCATTATGCATGCCATTCATGTTTATAAAATGTATCCCAGCGAAAGGGCTAAAGTAACTCGAAAATTATTATCATCTGCTTTGATTAAGTGGTCTTTTTCGTAATTACAAACAGTACTATAACTAACTTGCAAATGTCTTAACTTTCGAAAGTGTTCACTCCCATTTTATTGATAAAGTCAAATACTATTATAAATGGATAAACACTTAGAGTAGCTTATATTAAAGTTCACACGGTTTATCGGAGTTTTATCACGATTTATCACAGTTTATCGGAGCATACTTGCCTAACCAACCATACAATTGGGTGGGATAATTCTAAAATTATCACCACTAATCGGCGTTACCACCAGCGCCTTTGTTTGGAGGCTTGGCACATTAACTCCGCCCACGCTCCTTTAAATCGTGACGATGGCGGTCTGCTTCCTGACGCCTATTTACACCTCGTCAGAAAAAAGGCCGCTAATTAGTGATCATATAAAAGGACCTCTTGTTGCAGCGTTTAGATCACCCCTGATGAAGGCACTAGACAGGAGTGTCGAAACGTTGGGTCTATGAATTGTAACATCTTCGGTTACATTCATTAAATCTGCAAACCAGTGTAGCATCAAACTATGTCTGACTTCCAGTAGCTATTCTGCTTTTTCTTTCCTTTTCGTTGTTCTAGCAATGATAAAAACTTCCAAGTTAGATCCGGCGTGTTAAGCGACAGGCGGACCATGATAAGTGCGGTAAACAAAACAGGTTTGAGTGAGCTTCGTGCAGTGGTCGAAAAAGGGATCATAGCATCCACAGGGAGACAAGTCAAGAAACTTGTATTTCCTCCAGATGGACCACAGCTTAGGTGAGAAGACAGAAAAGCATTCAGAAATATTCAAACGCAGAGAATTTATTCAGAGCAACGTTAACTTGAAACATGATTGGCAAAATTTGTTATTGATATTTTTTTTTCATGTGATCCTCTGATTTGAGACCAAAGGTTGGTTTGAACTATTGGAATAGCTGTAATAAGTAATTTGAGACTTTCTTTGCGCTTTTGAAAAAATTCGTTTTCTTTTCACAACTTAAATGGATGCAGATATATCTTTTCTTTTTGACTGTTTATTTTAGCTGGCTTTATCAAGAGACAACAGTTCAGGACACATCAGCTGACGAGGATGGAAATATTGTTGCTACAGTCGTCATGGATGAAGCAGCGAGGAAAAAATACCTAGCAAAATTTGGGAAGATTGATTAATGGCCTCTTCCCTGTTTGCAAATCGTTCAACTGAAAAAAAGCAAGGAAGAATTCTACCATGGCTCTAAACCGATAAACTAGCAAAGGAAAACGTAATTGTTTTTCCACTGCATCCCATTTGAGTTTGTCTGCATATTAGGATCGCCTGTTATTTACCATACGGTGTACAAGCATGGTGGAAACGTAAACGCTTAATATATATTTGGTAGGAAAAGGTCTGTATTTCATGACGACTAGTTTTCTTCACATGGGACGTAAGAAGCGTTTTCTTTCACCATATCGAGAGAGGAAGGTTGCAAGCACTTCGTAACTTAGAACATTTTCTTTTCAACCGATGTCACCAGCTACCGAAACCTAGCAAGCGAATTATTCACGATATTGACTGAACAGTGACAACTGACTCACTCCGCTTGAGTCTTGCAGCCAATAGCATCACGGGAAAACTCACAAGTCAATTTTTATAAAGCGGTTTTTCAAGACTTTTAAGTCATTTAAAAATGACGAAAGACTCCATACTTAACTCTGGTGATGACTTTCGCTCAGATTGTCTGATGAACGGGTACTGACGTTATCAACAGTTCTTTTCTCGAACTTCCTTCACTTGGACGATCGGACCTCAGGATCGAAAGATCCATTTTCGTTTACATAGTATGTTTTTAATACGTTTTCCTTGAAGGATAATAAAGTGGATTTAGTTATTACATTGCTTCGAAGCATTATTATATTTTGCTGAGAGAGCTCTCCAGATATAAGTCCCGGCTCCTCAGTTCCGCGCGCTAAGTTCCCTGTAAATTTTACAAACCCAAGGCTTGAAATCCTGGGAAAGCCTGCGCTTTTCGTCTGTAGTTCCAAAGATAACTGAGAAAAAGATGTTTGTTTGTGCGCTCTCTAATGATTCATACTGCATGTGATTCATAGGTGCACAGTACTTTCTTATTATCCTCTGAGCAATTTCCAGTGTTGAGAACTAATTTCCTGTCCCAGGATCCTCATTTTGACGCGCCACATGCACTTAAACTCTTTGTCAATTTGAAAAATTACTGTTATACTTGTTTTTAAAAGCTAATCACTTTTCTTTTTGATCTGGATAATTTCCAGTGTTGAAAACCAGTGTCTCACTTTGAAGTGATAAATACACGGGTGCCTTTACGTTCATTTGTTAGATTACTGTCATGACATACATGCGTGTATCGAATATAAGTAAACAAAATAAAATAATTCCATTACTACCTCTTGGTATGAATAATCTTCTCTAAACATAATCAGGCATCTAAAAGTCCAAGCACAGAGCGAAAACAACAAAAATCAGACAATAGCGAGTTACTGCGACGTTCAAATGGAAATTTCTCTAACAGGTTTACTCAAGAGACATTTCAGTCGAGCCATTTTTTTCTTGTGCCCAGGGAAAACAATGGGCGCGCAAGGGAGCAAATTTAGCGTAATTTCCTCCTCCCACAGTCCTTCGCGCACGTGCTCGTCTCAAATTACTCAGAGTTTTCGTACAACACCTAAGTGAGAGGCATGAAGGCGTCGATAGAAAGCAATGTTCACTTGTCTCGAAAACTGTTCCGGGCCCGCATTGAAAGTTTAGTCCTAATTCCTAAACCACGTGTTCCCTTTCAAAATCCTCTCTCTCGGATTCAAAAAGTTTCCTGCAAGTGCCCTCAAGAACAGCCCACAACGAATTTCTGAAATTCCTGCTCACCAACTCGTAAATAATGGGATTACAAGACGAATTGACCACTACTAACAAAATGCACAGATAAACAATGTCGGGGAAAAATGGCATCAGAGCTAAATGAGGCCAGAAAGCCAGAGTTAGGAGCATTAAGTTAAAAGGAAGCATCGTAATGGCGAACATGATGACAACAGGGGTGAGGATGAGCTGGGCTTGCTTGTTTTCTTTTAATCTGCGACAGACTGGTGCGTTACTTGTGCTGCTGAGCTTTGAAAAGATTTGACTTGATGTTGCTGTGAACGAGCTTGAAGATTCCGCACTGATTGTTTTGTAAAAATGTACGATAAATTTTGTGCTTTCTTTGAGTGTCCTCGTTATTGATATGTAGTTGCATAAAATTATGCCCATTGGAACTCCAAACCAGAACAAAAATAACACGACAGAGTGCACTTCGTGGAACTTTTCATATTTATCCCAATGGTAGTGGCAAAATTTGTCATTTCCAGTGTCAATATATTCAACCATAATGTAAAATGGTGTAGAAGTTACCAGAAAGGACGCAATCCAAATGGCTGCAACGACTCGCATTGCATATCCCGATGATTCTATTGTTGATTTAAGTCTAGTCGTCAATATTTTTCGCCATCTTTCCATGGAAACAGCTGTAACTGCCCATACTGACGCGCCGAAAAATACGTCTGTCAAAGGAAAAATTAATCGGCACACGTACTCACCAAACGGCCAGCTAATCTCACTTCTGATAATTATCATGGGGTAGGCAATAGTGAGAATTCCTATATCAGCCACGGCTAAGCTTATCAGATACTGCTTTATGGGTGATTTGAAGGGTTCGTGTTTGCTCATTAGTGTAACACAGGTGAGAATATTTCCCATAACGCCAACCAGTGCGATGAAACTAGTGGCAGTCAACTGCAGTATTGGTTCCGCGCCAAAGTAAGTCATACGAGCTGAAGTAACGTGTGTCGTGGTGTTGTTCGTCATTCTTTCAAACCATTCCTTTCCGTGAAAAAGTTGTTTTTCTGAGGAGGAAATTATATTTTTCCTGTTTTTAAAACAGCCAGATGTATCTTATCTTAACATGCGCAGAAGAAATGATGTTAACTTTACATGCTATTGATAACACAAAAAAATTTACTGCGGTAATAATCTTTATTTTAAAATCCATAAAATATTATCTAAATTACATTACCTTTTTCCATACAAAAAAGTTGATAGTTCTAGCAAAGAAAGAGCGCTGTAAAAACTGAAGGAACATGCGAATTCAATAACTTCTCCTTACGGCCAAAGCGTGTACGTGACACTCGCCTGCAAATATTATTGGATTCCAAATTGACTGATAAGTTTTTTTTGGGTTTCCTGTTGACGTCGCGGTTTGTAATTAAAATTTTCAAAGACTCCATGATCTACCAAGTACAATTTTCGTTGAAAACTGACACCAAACATATCGCAGTTCCTGTAACCATAGTAAATACAAGTTCAGGCTGCGGACCTGCGTGATTGTTTTTTCCTTTCGTTTGTCAATCTTTCGGTATAACTAGCTGATAAATGTTTGAGCTCTCTAACTGCTTTGATTATTCTTATCCTCGGGCGCTCAACTTGGTAAATCGCGCCATCATTAGTAATGACTCAAACCGCAACTGCATATTTAATTGATAAGATCTGATAAGTTAATGACCTTGTTTTGTTAACATCGCTCGTGGCACCAACGAGGCATCGAGCGCGAAACCTGCACACTATGCTAAACATTCTTTTAACAAATGCACGAAAAGAGGTAAACGGCGTGGTTTTCAAACTTGGAACAGAATAAAAAGGGGACGGATTGGAAGTTGACTTTAAACCACTGATGTTCAAAAATTCGTGACTTACACCTAAATTTCGGGTACTTATTCACTGACGGAAAACGTTGGTAATTAATTTACCACGCAGGTCTTTTCATGCGTTTAAAACTTCTCTGCGCCTTTCTGAACATGCATGACCCTTACTACGGAAATTCTGTCTAGTTATATTTACTTCTACAGACATCACCATCCTTTCTTCATTTGATTTACATCTCTATTTCATAGAAAACAAAATCAGAGTCTGCTCAGCTGTTGGCTGCTGTTGCAGCTTTGTGTCAGTAGCCTAGTGGCTCTTAAATGTGGATAACTCATTGAGTGCGTACTGAATATTGAGATGGTCAAGAACTGACGAGATAGCGAAATGCGCGTATACTTGTTGAACTTTATTTGCTGCCAGTAATTATAAGTGCTTAAACAGATCGAATTTGATCGAATCGCACAGCAAGCATATATAATTCTTCGTCCACGTAAAAATGTCCATAGATTGACGAGAGAATACTGTTAAAGCACAATCTATAAAACCATTTATATTGTTTTAAGCACAAGATCAGGCTTATGCACAGTGGAAACAAACTACTACTATGTTTTCGGAAGATTGAACGAAACGTGATAAAACACTGTACACGTATGTGTCCCAAATATCAACCAAACAAGAAAAATGATACATCACCCTGGTACACGTCATCTGCTCAGAAATTCTTCTTTGAGCTTTAAGTTCGCGTACTTAGCTTAACTGAAAGAAATCAACTGAAAACTTACCGGCCTCAAACTAAATGTAGCGTGTAATGCTAGTTGATAGCTAATCGCGGTCTATCCAGCCACACTGCGCTGTGGGCCAAATGCTGAGCAGCGTTTTCGTTTAAGGTCCAGTTCCCGGATCTAGTGATAATATTTGCACAATTAAAATAATAGCACTTATCAGTGTTGATCTGCATTATGATTTGAGACGTGCACATGTCACGGTAAAATCAGAAGTGCTTTGCATTGTTTCATGGAAAAAATGCACAACAATTAGCATTTATGAGGTAGTACAACGCCAAAGAATTTTGAGCAGTTTTCTGCTTCCTAAGAAAGTGCCTTTTACGAGCGAGGAACCATGGTCCAATATTAGTTTTTGAACAATAGGTAAACCTGGAGAGAATAGTAAAAAGCAAAGGAACCTGGCCAAATAAACTATGGAAAAGATTAATGCTGATTGACCTTAAAAAAGAAAATGTCATGTAATCACATACCTGACACATGGAAAGGATATTGAGGGACATTTACATCAATTGAGCTTTGAAATGCACTAGGGTGATTTAGAATTATCAACGAGTTGATAACATAAATCGGCCGCCGAAAACAGTTTTATAGCTGACGTTTCGAGCGTTAGCCCTTCATCATTCGCTCTGACGAAGGACTAACGCTCGAAACTTCAGCTTTGAAACCCTTAACGGAGGCCAATTTACGTTATCAATTCAGTTGATAATACTAAGTTACCTATTATACTCCCATCGACGCAGCACCGCAGTTTCTTCAGAACTTACTCCTTTATTTATTTGATCACTAGTTCGGTAGACCTCAAAGAACCAATGACTTAGTTACTTATTTTTTCAAGTCAAACTAAACTTCATTATCTGTAACTAAACGTAACTGAAACAAACTTGTTGGCCCTATTTTTCAAATCATCATTATCAACCAACTTGAACTCAGTTTCCTGAAACTTCCTGCTTACTCAAACTAACTTTAGTTGCCCTTAGCTCAAATTTACCCTGATAGTCACACTTTAAGTTAAAACGTCGGTCGATAAACTTCGAAGTTTCAAACATAGCAAATTCACACGACCCAAACTTAACCTTGACTGATGCGAACGAAACAAGATTTATGAAAACGTAATACATCTTGCTTAACTTCTCAATCTAATCGCTTTTGTTTTTTAGAAAAAGCTCTTATAAAGCAAACTAATTGTACGAAAATGACTATTGATTGTGCAAGAATGGTAAGAATATGATTCCTTAACAATTATGAACAGGATAGTTGAAATTTAACACAAAAACCGTTTTTCGTTACCCTTAAGGCGCTATATTTAGCGAGTTTATTAGGGTCAAGTTTCAAACAGTACTTTAACGGTTTTATCGCGAAGGACACCTGCGAAGGTCTACCGCATGCTCAACACATGTTCTCTTCACTAACATTATCCGAAATGACGCCAGAAATTCTGTATCAATGCTTTATTAATTATCGATTCATTTTTTTTGTACATTTGAGTAAAATCAGTCGTGTCTCTTGCCAACAGCCGCAGTCAAATCGTAACACACCGCGGGCTCAAGCTATGTTTGCCATTCCTCGTATGATTTGTAGGCTTCCAGGGTTCATCTAACAACTGTGATTGGTTGGGTAAAATTTGATCGATGAGCTTTCCTATGGTAAAGTATATTTTCAATACTTTTCAGCAACTAAACAGAAAAACTTTGAGGAGATCTACTGTGAATATCTTTAACTTTATTATAACCAAACAACAAACAATAGCGTAGAAACAGGGCTAAAAGGCATGAACGTAGGAAAGAACAAACAGACAAATATTCAAATAAAATTGACCAGCCCTACCCGCCCCCCGCCCTTACAAACATAGGATCTCTTTGCTCGACTATATTTGCCACGTCGAGAATAATCCCCCGAGCTACACATACTACATTCCTTAGTTACGTAACTCGATTCTAGCAGAAAGCTCAACGAAACACAAAGTAACACATGCATGTGGAGACGATACGTGAAAACCGTTTGCATGTTTTTAATCAGAAACCTCCAAAATGTATGTTATACAATAACATAATAACCTGACTTCATACCTATCGTGTTTTCCTCTTTCCGTTATGGTTTTTGGGACGATTAACAGCGAGTCTCGGGGTTAGTTCGGAGCTCCTATTTTTTTCTATAAATCCTATACAGGTACTTAAAACTGCAGCCACGTGAGTCACTTTACTTAAGCCTAATCTCGGACATTGTTGTGGTCTTTTAATACAACGGGTTGGTTCTCTTCCACAAATCCCTTTGTGTCATAACAAGCTTGGGCTACCTGTGCCAAAACGTGGAAATAAATAACGGAGTTGTGACGGGCTTTTAAGCGAAATCAAGTTGATTAGCCGATCAAACACAGAGTTCCAAACAGAACGACAGGTCTTAGAAAGAAATACACCCATCTCTGTTTGTGGTTCACTATCATGATCAATCATTGCATGCGTCAACAATAAATTCAAAATTAAATATAATATTACAAATCACAACCAGGCTCCTAAAGGTGAACAAGATTTCAAGGTTTTTTACTTACGCGATGCAACCTAAAGTTTCACCTGGTCACAGTTGAGCTTTAAAGGCGAAGGGAGAGGAAGTTACGGTGATAAACTCTGAATCCTGCCACCTGAATCTTGCTGTAACAACCTTACAATCTGACAGTCGGTAGATATCACAAATATTGCGCAGCGGGAACCTCCATGGAATTTTTTAATCTTTTGCAGTGGGTACATGGTATTGGTTCAGAAACTAAGATTTCGATTGAAAAGTAAAACACTTATCTTGAGATAATTTTTTCGAGTGTAACTCCTTCTTAACAACTTTGAACATGTCATTTGAATCATCTTAAAACACCTTGCTTTAGGCCCCCTAAACCATACTTTCAGACGTCATTGTCGACACGAATACGCAAAATGGTTTCGTTGGCTGTCGTTGATTGAAAGCATTGTTTTCTTTACAAGTGATAACAGAGCGACTGAATGCATGGAAATTCAAGTTCTTTTGGCGAAGAAACAGCTGCTATTTTGAAAAAGTAACTATTGTTGAAAAGTTTCGAATTCCTCCTCGAGGCAGCAATTTAGGAAATTTCAATAGGAACTTTGACATGTTTACTTAACCGATCAGCTTGCTTTTTTTAGTGAAATTTTAAATCTCTCAAAGCACAGCTTGAACTCGACAAGTAGCTGCGACGAACGTGTTGAAGTTATTTGGTTCAGCCAGGCTCACGGTAGGAGCATTTAAATTTACGTTACAGTCGTTGTCCCTGCGACAAAAAAATTGTCCCCGCATGAATTTTCGCTAACACACACTCCTTTGAATTTTAATGTTGATCACAGCGTTTAAATTAGTAGAAGTGTTTTGGAAACAATAAACGAAGAAGTTTGCGGGGCGCAGAGATCTGTCCGCTGTTAGTTGCCGCTTATAAGTTGGATTTTGGCGATTCCATAAAGTCTGCTTCATTAATTAACATTTTATGACACGCATGGGATATATACCACAGAAAAAAGACTGCATTTCATCTTACATTGAGGAACAGCTGGTTAAATTTACGGTTTCTTATGGATAAAATCCAAGCTATATATGGTAATTCTGAATGTCCCGAATGATTACCTTTCCTATCAGATTTGACAACTTGCTTCATTCGCTGGAGCTCAGCATTGTGATTACCTTTTTCCTTTTAAGGACGCATACTAGAAGTCTTTAAAGGCCTGAAGGCTAGCCCTACTTTTATCGAAAAAACGGAAAAAGAGCAACGGATAAGAAAATCGAAAGTTTTCTTTGTAATAGCTTTTTTTTTTTTTTTTTTGTAACTGACTGTTGACAACAGCACTAACATCCCATCGACTGACCTACTAGTTACCTCATGAAACATCTCCTTAATTCAATATATCGCAACACAACGTCATTTCACAAAGAGAGATTGCTCGATCAGGAAGATCCTTACATTAACTGTTGCACCATTACTTTTTTTTTTCTTTTTTTTATTTCTACCGACCATTCCAATCGATCACCTCCCGTCACGATAATCACGGCAACGAATCAAGCAGAATCTTGGCGAATAGGTCAGCTCTGTTTTAGAAGACGGGTGAAGTGACACAAAGGGAACTTTGTTTTAGCGTTGATTCGTAACAACATCCTGTTTATGTCTAGCAACGAAAGCTCTGTTCAATAAGTAAAGTGGCTTAATGGCCAAACAGACATTGCGCTAAAAAAAGGAATTAAAAATACCTGCTGAGTAAACATCAAAGTCTGAAAGGTTACGTGAACAACAAATATGGTCAGACTCTTATCAAAACATACTGCTTGTGAAAACTCCAACACAGCATCCTCTCTCAGCCAAAAGACTGTCCACCGAACTGTTACAGAAGATGTAAGCAATCTTGTTGATCATAGCGCTGAAATGTCCATCCATAAATTCCAGGTGTTAGCAAACTGGCCTCTTGTCGCAGGAGGATTCTCAACCTAGTCAGAACTATGTCTCCATAAAATAACAATCTCGAAGAACTGGTGACAAATAGTTTATGTATGTCATCCCTGATGATGCCATAGATCGGCGAAAGCTTGGAAAACTGAATTATCGTTGCATACCTGTCCTCACTTGATTTACACGTCCTTCTTTTTTTTTTTTAATTAAGATCCCATACGATATTCAACGCCGGAAACGGAAAAGGATGGAAAGAATTAAATACTCGTGTAGAGAGATGAGTTACTATCGTATCGCTATCAGAGACTTCAAATTATAAAGTTTACAGGTTTTCGTTTCTTATTTTTTTGCCTCGTTCGGTTAAGGAGTGTCACGCGATTAGTGTTTGGAAAGAAACGAAGAACGTGTAAGCGTATATTTAACAGGGTAAATTATGACGCCATACGAAATGTTTACTCGCGTTTTCATGATTTTCTTTTACTAAAGAAAAGTTCTATCGGCATTTATCTTAAGCACGAAATCATACGCAAAAAAGAAGACTGAAGGAAAAGGAGAGAAAAAAAGAGGAAAAAACACCTGCGACAACAGACAATTGACTATTCTAATAACAGAGATGGCCCTTGACCCCATTAGATGTACAACATAAGTTATTGAAGAATATTGGAGGATGGCCTGAAAGATGGTAAATGTTGCTCTTCCCGCAGGTTATAAGTTATTAAGCTTAAAAGTAAAAGCCACTATCTTAAGCGTGACTGCCGGTACACCTGAGATTTACTTTTCAACCACTACCGCGAAATTCGCGATCTGTAAGAGATGACGGTGAAGACCAGTAGATTGGTTGTTCAATTCTTTTGCACCACTCCCGGCAACTTTCATCGTTGTGCCTGTCCTCTGGGCTAACAAGTCGATAAAAACTAGTGTTCTTACGAGCTGCTGTTCACGAACGCTTTGAAGGCCGCACGAATATCACGTATACGACAAGGAATGAACACATACCACCGTTTCAGGTTTAAAGATTTGAGATGTTAAGAAAGCAATATATAAACTCCCTTACCTTAGATTTATAAACCTTTTGTTTATTCCTACGTCGATGACGTTAATTAGAAGGATGGATAATTCTTTTGTAGACTCCCCAGTTGACTAGAGCTCGTAGATGTCGCTCAGTAATAAGGAGAGCTTAGGATACCTTTATCAAACATTCCTGATATAATTGGCTTACCGTTATCGTTTAAGCTATCTTCTACGTATACGCTGACCCAAAAGGCTCATTTTAACTTGCTTACGTTCATCATAAGTACGCTTTAACGTGAGGTTTTTGGTTAACTAATCGGGGAGATGGAGATAATGTAAAATAACAAATCTGATCTTTTCAAGTGGTGGTTTTCATGAAGGGAGGGTTATCCTGGCAAGTAAGAGGGTAATTCCACTCGCTTGTGAGAAGAGGTCAACTTTTTGTTTTTTTTGTTCGCATCAAGATTGAAGGATCAAGTTTTGGAGTGGTCTGATTAACTATCAAATTCCTGCTAAGAATAAATATGGCCACTTTTCGACCAGACGACCAGAATCCCAAAACCTTATAACTGTTTCTCAAATGCATTGACGAGTACAAGATTGAGCGCAATCTCGTCAGGTTTCTGCATCCTGTTCAACTCTGATAAAGCATGCTATTTCCCACAATTCTACGGCTCGACTGGCATCTCAAATACTGTCTGTAAGCCTAATTGCAACGCGTTTGTAACAGCCAAAATGACATATTCAATGCAAGATGTTTGAAAGCACAATTATTTTGATATGTATTGTTCAACTTGTACACATCCTTTAATGGGGTAACACATCTGTTATTGCACGACATTCCCTTTTATTTTCGAGAAAACATTGGTCCAATTATTTTATCTTGTCATATATATTCCTAAATTGAACTATATCTGTACAGCTTCCCGCAAAAAAACACAACAATTTCTACGCTAAGTGCCAGCCTTTCAAGTCTAGTTATGACGTGTTATTTAATTAAATGATTGCTTGAAAAAAGTTCTTTTTTTTTTTTTACTCCTGGCTCACGGATGTTGTTGTATTGATCGAAACATCAGGGGTGTTGGATTTATCTCTTGCAATGTGGACTTCAATGTTATGAAGCTCCGTTGTGGCACCAACAGTAGCCCTTGGGAATCGGACCATTCCTTTTAATTTCTGTCTGAAGTTTTCGCTGAGCAGAGCATACACAAAGGGATTGATAGTAGAATTAAACAATACCAGAATGTTGGAAATTGCGATAACGACTTTATCCAACCGAAAAACCTCGAAAGCATGCAAGGTGTAAAGAATCTGGATTGTGCCCCAGCAGATTCCAAATATGATACTGACAACCACAGCCATTAAGGTGACTCGCTTGCGGACTCTCATTACACCCTGAGGATTGAAAAGTGTTTTAAAAATGGAAATTTTCTAAACATTTAAAAGAAAACTATCGAGACAAAAACTTTCTAAATGTTAAAATACCGTGATATTTTGTTTTATCTGCATTTAACAAAATAATTCAGAGCAGTTGTTCTACTTTTCCTTCACCATCGTCGGACGCTATCGTCAAAGCGCCAACTGAGGTTAGTTGAAGAGAACGAGGATAAACTGCCCGAGTACAGGATTTTAAAGATTGCTAGAATCCTCTTTTACTTTTTTTGACAAAAATTATTATGATATGAGGCGGTTTGCGGTAAATTCAATGGAAATACGTGCTAGGAAAGTTGGGCACACGCCTGTTAAGAGAAAGTCAACACGAAGAAAATAAAATCGACGAACCTCTTTTTTCACTTTTTGTCAACGCAAAATTCGTCGAGGTAATCTTTTGGCCAAAAATGTTTGGTTAAGAAAAACTGGGTGTTCATTTGGTCTATCTTAAATCGTGTAAACAGAACAAACTTGAATGAATAAAGTAATATCTAACAATCTTGCCGCTACTCTTGGCCAAAAAAAAAAACAACAACAACAAACAGGAACGAATAAATGCCAAATTAATATAAAAAAGACAACATATAAACAAAAGGCAAAGCGAAAAAGGAAGAAACAGCGTCAACGACAACAAACGCAAAAAAAAAAAAAAATACTCTTTTGAGTTTATAAACTTGTAAAATACTTGCAAAAAAGTTTTCGTGGGCAGGTATCACGCGGTGTTTAAAATCGTTCTAGAAAATTACCAAATTGCTTTCAAATTTACTTAGCAAACTGTTTGAGTATCACGCTAAAAAGTCTCGGTCTTAAAGTACAAGATGTTAGCTACTGTCTGTCTCCCTTTTGTAGAGCCATTCTCAACCCCATACGAACTTCGAATTATATCATACTAGCGTCATATACTTGCGTCATACTAGCTACGAAACAGTTTGTCGCAAGTGAAACTTGAATATTTCAAATTGGAAAAAAAAGGAAGCTAAAAAAAAAAAACAGAAGCAAAAGAAAAAAAACGAGATACAATTGAAAATGGGATTGTATTATTTATGCAAATAGCGCACGACTTTGTAAGGGTACTTACTTTTTGTTGAGATGTCACAGGGTGGGCAACAATATTTGATTTAAACCATAACGTGCGCACGACTCTGGAGTATAACGTGACCATCAGTAACAAGGCAACAAATACTTGGGTGGTGTTCCATAGAGTATAAGCCTTGGTAACCCATTCTTTAGGAAATTTTTCATAGCAGTGGCCATTATTGACCCTCATGTACATGGTGTTGGGGATGCATGCTATTGCGGCTAAGATCCAGAAAGCTATTATCATTACCTGCAATGAAATGTCGAAATTTGGGAGTTCAAATAAAAATCAATAGTATAAATGATAATTATTATATCAATAATAATAATAATAACAATGAAGATCAGTGATTATGATAATTTCAGGGACACTAACAGTGACAGTGTCAATGACAATGATAATAATAATCAAAACATGTTATATCATCAACCTGTTTTGAGCGCTAATAGGACAATGAACACTTCATACTTGTAATTGGACAGTGTACACGTCATGCCTTTGTAATTGACAGCACGTGTTCTGTGCACATGCGCGTACTGTTGCGGCGCATTTCGCCGAATTTACTGTTGTTGTTGTTTTTTTTTATGTAAACGTATAAACGACGGTTGTCTTATGTCAAATTTTTTCATAGTCTTGATTTATCGGTAACAGGACTTAGTTTCGTCCAATTCTGTCTGTAATCATACTCGTAATTAACAAATCGGAGTCCCACCTCGCGGTTGTCCGATTTCGTTAATCACTCGTATGATTACAGACCGAATTGGACTCCTCTCAGTCCTTTTACCATTACTAACTGCACGAGCTGCCCGTATATTCTGTATGTTTCTGGGCCTGCACCCATGGACTTGTTGTTAATTCCGAAATGTGCCCTTGTTTATACGGCTTTCGATGTATACTATCTAATTACGGTGAGTACAAAGAAGGGGTGCATGAAGCAAGTTAAAAAAAAAAAAATCCACAGGTTATGAAACGTTGGCGGCAATCACATTTAGTGAAGTCTACTTCGCTTAAGGTTATTTCTACCCGTTGTGCTCATGAAAGTGATCTAGTTTCCAGGGAATTTTTGGGTTTAGAAGTTACAATCGACTTAGCCTTGTAGTGTATGGTGATCTTTCTCGGTTTTTCCTGTCAAGACTCTGGACACCTACCTTGGGCTGATAGAAGTCCGACAGTACGATCTTCGCACTGATCATTGCTCTCATTAGACCACACACAGTAAGTTTTTAAAAAATATTTGAGACTTCACTGACGCCAATGCCAAAAAATTTGCTTACTCGCCTATGTTAGAGCTCGAAGTTTAGTTGTGAGAGCGTTGTTTAATGTTTCCATCGTAACTTAAAATGCAGAAAAACTGAATCAGAACGAACCTTCAGTTTTCTCTTAGTGAGATTCCATTTCTTGCCATACGGATCAGTGACTGCATAGTATCTTTCGACGGCAATCGCAACCAGAGTATAAATGGCACACAGTGCTGCAACCCACGCGAAGGCTCCACCAGTTATCAACAGGCACAAAACTGAACCACCCGTCCCCTCGGGGTGCTTTGAATTGAGGCTCACAATGAGTTTTGGTGCAATCAACAAAGCAAAGAGACCATCCGCCACAGCAAGGTTAAAAAGTAGAATATGAATGGGGGTCCTATGGTGATGAAAATACGCAAAGAAATAATAACTAGTAATGACAAAAAGGTATCGAGTTCGTTTCATTAAGTTGGCTTCCTGCTAGTTTAATTATTATAGTCTTCGTATGGTAGAGAACCTTAGTCTTTTAGCGCGTTGGTGCTCAACCGCCGGGAGACAGAGGTTCGAATACTCTGACGGACTCAGATCATCTGATATACTCCTTTTCCCCAGCTCGTGAGAAGACGACAAAATATCTTTCACTATTCCATTACCAAGCTGAAAAAATAGGTTATCTTTCACATTCTGTTTTAGATAAACTCTTATGCGCTTCCGCTTTATATTATACTTGCCTACTCTTTTTGCAGCTTTAAGAATAATCGGTCTGATTCAGACCGTACGAAGCACAGAGGAGAGGTGTCCATTAACTAGAGATACCTTAAAGGAGAGGTTCTACTGCTTGCAACTCTCTAACATACCTGAGATTTCTATTTTTCCATATTATCGCACAAACGAGAGAATTCCCCACGATATCTACCGAGACAAGTATGAAGAGGATTGTCATGACAATCCCAGTTTCTGCCATGAGTCACAAGTAGATTTTTACCTACAAACAAACAAGAGGCAGCTTCAACTTATTTTGTATACTGTAGTTTAAATGGCCTTACTTCGGGCAAAAATAAGCCAAGGTACAATTATTCCCTCGACTTTCCCTTCAAATATCTCAAGAGAAAGGAAAACACAAGAAGAAACCAACTCGTTTCATATCGATGGTGTTGGTTTGCTTTAATACTAACTAGAGTCAAAGTGACGCGTATTGTTTGTTGAATTTTGTAGGTCTTTTAGCAAAAAAAAAGGCTAAAAGCACTCAGTTTTGAGATCTATTTTACTGCCAGCCAAACTCAATAACTTTTTATCGAGAAACGTTTATTTTCTTGCCATTATCTTCAGATGACATACACTTAACAAATCATGCAATTTCACTGCCAATAACTCAAACTCTTGACTGATATGTTCTAATTTTATTTCCATCCGGGTATTGCATTTTCTTAAATGTTTTTCCAAAACATCTGAAATCAACTGCATCATTCTGTCTGCATTGCCTTACATCTTATAACTTGGTCAATGAGCAAAGCTTTTACAGTACTACAGGAGTAATTAGACTGCGTACAACAAATAGAAACAGCAAAACTACTGGTTTTGCTCCCGTTCGACACAAAAAATCCAAAACTGCCCCATATTACGGGCTCCAATCAATATTAAAATCTAATAGTTACCTTTTCCTGTGTCAGTATATTCCTTTACTTCGCTATGCTTTTTTCTCGCCAGCTCGACCCATGCAGTATTTGTAAAAACGAAATTTCAAACTGCAAAGAGAAGTGTTATCGCCAAATATTGATCAGAGCTCAAATATATAAATTCGAAAGCGTAAGATTGTATCCTCGCTTGCCACCCCAAATGAACAACTCACGCGATGTGATACATTCACAAACACTTGGTCGTAATAAAACTGAAGTTACGTCTACTGTTTTGATGACATTTTCTCTAACACTTTTCATTGATTTAGACAAAGTCTGATAATTTTCCCAAAAGGAAAAAGCACTAGAGTACATTTAAGATGTTCAATGTCTAGCGTATATTGGCTGCCAATCAGTTGTCTGTGTGAATTGTCAGAGCATACAAAAACCAACCTTGAGAACCAAGCACCTGCTCATGTAAGCTTCACCCTTAATGACAGCCTTATGAGCAGGGATTAATGCTCGTATGTGCATTGTGGAGCGATTTTCTAGCTTTGAAAAACAACCTATATTACTTCAGCGTCACTCAGTAAAGAGCATTGCTTCCTCTCGACCTGGAGCCCATATTCACTTGTGCGTCTCTTGAATTAATTTTGGTGAGAGGCGGTCGGATGTGGTAATTCTCGATCACCCTTAATGCGTCATGATTTACCTAAAAGATCCACTCTTTTTTATAGCAGAAACATTTAACGAAAACTTACAGTGCAAAAAAAACACTAATGGCAAATAGCAGTACATAGTTTTTCCGATATAAATATTGAGGTGAGTGTGTGATGCAAATTCGGTTAAAGACCCACACTGCAGGTATTTACAC
This sequence comes from Pocillopora damicornis, assembly GCF_964200805.1. Taxonomy (NCBI): domain Eukaryota; kingdom Metazoa; phylum Cnidaria; class Anthozoa; order Scleractinia; family Pocilloporidae; genus Pocillopora; species Pocillopora damicornis. The sequence goes on along the minus strand of NC_142672.1, from coordinate 31,584,374 downwards.
CAGAGAAAGACAAGAATAGGAAGCACCTAATTCTATTTCGAAAGACACTGTATTGCAGACTAAAACTGCAAAATTCCTTCATTAAAGCTTTGGCAATAAGGTTTTCTTGTAAAGTTCACTCAGGTAAGGTTCCTAGTTAAAAGAATGATACCATATCTCACTGTTCAGTCGGTCTCGACTTTAAATATAGTGTTAACATGATATTGGTGTAATATATCTAGTGATCTATTTCTGACTACTCACGAATATAATTTCCAAGTTGGGAATGACGTCCTTACAACAACAAAACCTCATTGTTTTTATCCTTGATATTCATTTGCCAAGCTTAAGTTATATAAATGCTTGCAATGTCTAACTTTAGAGATATCGACCATTCTCAAATTTCATGAACAAAAAGTTGAGAGATCATTTGTTTCTGAGAGTACTTTCTTGTGTATAGCCGATAAAACTCGTCTTGCTACGAGCGCGGGACAAAGAAAAAATTCTGAGTTCCCGTGAGGAATAGAACCATCGAGCCACAGAGACTCTAAGATGAGCATCTCTGTAGCTCAGTGGCAGAGCATCGGGGGACAGAATCCGAAGGGGACTCAGAATTTTTTCTTTATCCAACGCTCGTGACAAGACGAGAAAACAACTTTGTTCTTATTTTAAGTTTAAGACTTATTCATTGAAGTTCATGGCAGTCTTATCTACTTTGGTTCTGTTGAAACAACGAGAAAGCCTGATATCGACTTATATGTTTAAAACAACGTGTTTCAGTCCGTAATTACTGAATAATTGCCATCAAGAAGTGATGAAAACCATTGACTTCATTTAAAAATTTCCAGGATTAGATCGAATGATTCGTGAAAAGAGAAAAGATATGCATTGGGTATGTTGCATGAGTAAATAGAGACCATTGGCCTCTGATAAGAATAAGTCTTAGTTAGAATTAGACCTGGTATAGTTAAATATAGCATCGTTAAATAAACATTAAGATATAAGACTTGAGATCAAATTTATAATATTACTTACAATACTGTTTTTGGACTTTTATCGGAAGAAAAAGAACTTGTATAAGAACATCAGAGGGGGTAACCGATCCTTTCGCCTACCGTCTGTTCGCTTACGTCATGAGTCGGTTCGCTTACGTCATGAGTCGGTTCGCTTACGTCCAATATGTCAGTTCGCCTACAATTCATATGTCAAAGCTTTAAAATTGAATTGTTGAAAAGTCCTTGTTGAACCGCGCAGAAAAACTGAGAATCAAGATAAAAGATTTAAGATTTAAGACGTAAGCGAACTGACATGTTGGACGTAGGCAAATCGACTGTAGACGTAGGCGAGCAGACAGTAGGCGAAACGACCCGTAAGCGAAACGACTGTTATTCTCAGTGAGAGAATTGGAATGGAAATTTGCAATTGAAATAGAGCAAAAATAAAAACTGCTCACCGACTTCTCTGCCGCTTTGGCAATTTATTGGTCCTCCCTAATAGGAAAGCAAAACGATGCCGGGAAATAAACTTGTATCTTGGCTCTATGTGTCTGCAAAATAAAAAAATCCAGCTCGGTAACCGCCATTGTTTATCATTTTGGTTCCAGTAAGCATATCAAGATTTTATTCATATTTTACCAAAAATCACTTTTCGAATCCAAATTGAGGAGTCAAACGTCAAATAGTTATCATAGTAAAGATATGACTTTCCTCTCATAGTTAATATTGATTATAGTGATCTTTGATCTGCTCTGATGATACCATCAAACATGTCTGAAAGAAAAAAAAGCACAAATAACTAACTTAAGTAGGAAATATCTTTGATAGCAAATACTCAATATTGAGTTTTTTTGTTTGTTTGTCTGTTTTATTTATGTATTTATAATTATTATTCTGAATCTACGGTGCCCAAGGCAACGTAGACTCCTTGTTATCATGCCCGTGAGTCCGTCCGTGAACATTCCCGTCATTCGTAGCAGCCTTAAACAAAAGTTACATTAGCTCGTTTTGGAAAATGGCTGAAAGCAAATTTCCGAGTCGTTGTTATGACCCCAAAATTCACTCCTTGCACCATCACTAAATCACCCCTGCTTTTCACTTCTTCTTTCCACTCTTCAACTTTTGGGTAAGTCCGTGAGCGTATAAGGCTTTTGTATGTACAGTTCAAATTCCTGCATGGGCTCAAATGAAAGCTAAGGATTGGTAAAAATTTTAACACTCTGCTAAGAAATAGCGTGTATTTAACTGTCAGTAAAGATTTAAGACCAGAAAATTTTTGCTGGTGGCGGAAAAATTGATTGAAATTAGGAATGCGTGCATGATATCTTAACCAAGGTTTAAACAAATCCTGCGCATACGAGGCGCTCGAATAAATATACTTTCGAGGGCGACATTTCAGTGCTTATAAGCCATGTTTTAAAATCTTGTTGATCTTGAATTTGACTAATCGATCGCCAAAAACCACAATGTCGATGAACTGTATTCTGGAGTAATTAAAACCTCCCTTTTTTTAAAAGCGGAAAAGGAAAGACAAAAGCTGTGCTTCGGTAATTCGCTTTTCGAATGCCGCTTTCTACTTGGAAAAACGCGACGTTCCGGATAAAAAGAGAAAAAACATATGCTTTTCAAATGATCAATTCAGAATGATAATTGTAGGAAAAAGGATAGGGTTTTCAGCAATTGTTTTTATCTTTCAAAGCTGTTACTTACTCAACCGTAATTAATACTTTCTGTGATTTGTGAAAATCGGGATGACCAGCTTTCCAATCTCGCCGGAGTTTAAATTAAACGGAGAATTTTCCAGCCAAGTGGGAAAGAGGGAACTCTTTTTTTTAAAGAAAATGGTTATACTAAAAGATCTTTTTTGTTTTCTCGACAGCCTCTGGTCATAATCTATCAAATTACTGGACGTCGAAAATGGTACTTCGGAGTCGTGATTTACGAGTGATATACATCTTTTGTGTGGCAAGATAATTTCAAATCAAGTTTCGAATATGTGAGAAATTTCCCTGAGTCATGCACCGTCAGTCTATTATCATGCTAAAACATAGAGAGTAAAATAGGTCGTTACTAAGATTTGAAATTGTGTCCTTTCGAAGTAGTCCTTGAGGGAATGCTGTGATCTGATTGGTACGAGATACATACCCCAATGCAGGGGTCTGATCGGTACAAGCAACTTATGCACCATTCGATTCGTTAGCACAGAGTTATTATTTTCCCTCCGTATTTCTATTAAAAATAACTAATGAATTCCTTTCTTTTACCTGCTGTTTGCGAACTGTTACCTCCTTTGTTTAACACTCGACACACTAACATGGACTTCATATTCTACATACTGTCCTCTGTGTATCCTTATGGTGCTGAACTGGAGAATTTGTTAACAATCAAGACCATTTCATTTAATTCCGTTTCGTTTCATGAACTAGATGCTGGTAACTCTTAGGGTTTAAAGGGGCAGAATCTTAGTAAACTTGTGACCTTGAAAGGTATTTTCCCTCTTTTCTAGGTTATTGTTGCGCCTCTGTTTTTTAAATTACTAAAATGCCCTTATATTCTGATTTTACATTCCTGACTCGAGAAGAACGTTGAACCTTTCAAGTTAGCATATGTTGAAAATGGCATTTAAGAGTCGAAATCGGAAAAAAAGGAGATCGAAGGTTTACATTGGAAGACGCATTTCGAAAGTTCACGGTCATAGATTAGACATAGAAGTGAGTGCTTTGAAGTCGTAAGTCGTAAATAAGAAGGTGCAAAGCCGGAAGTCAGAAAATTATACGTTAGTGACCGGAATTGAATGTGCGAAATCCGAAATCTTGAGTCGGAATATAGTCGAAAATAAGACTCCGAGCTGTGACGACAACATAGAATGTCAGAAACCCGAAGTCTGAAGTTCCGAAGCCGGACGTTGGGAAATTAAAAGTGGATGGTCCGAATAAAAACTCCGAACTGCGAAATTGAAGGTTCAAAATCCGAAGTCTGAAGGCGGAGATTAGAAGTCCACAGCCGGAAGTTGAGAAGTAAACTCCGAATTGTTAAATAAAATGTCCGAAATACGATCGCGAAGTCTGAAGTCGGAATTAGAAGTCTTAATTCGGAAATCGAAGATAGACGTCGGAAGACGAAGGACGGGAAATCAAAGTGGAAATAAAACTAGAATGTCTGAGATCTAAAGTCTGAAATCAGAGTTCGGAAGCATTGTTGCGGCGATGGTTTGTAGGCCGATAACAAAACCAATGAGAAATATTTTATGTCACGGTAAAGCATCTATTGCTTAAATCATCATGAAGACTTGAAAGCCCAAAATAAAGTCAATAAGAGTCAATCTATAAAAGGCAGGCGCAAATGGGAAGTATTAAGGATTGGGCCATGGTTGAGTATTGTATGTTTTTGTGTTTATGTTTGATTTGCTTTCATTAGTTTTTTTTTTTATTTGTTTACTTATAAGTTAAATATTGATTCATTTCTCCTTTATTTTTCTAGGCAAACTTAAATATTTCATTACTTATCATTTTACTCTTTGACGATCATTTGATACATATTAAGACAATGAAGATTTAAAGACTGCTTCCTTCTTGATGATCAGATCATACATAGACACTACAACGATTACACCGCTTCTTTGTTGATAACAACGTAATAAATAGACACCGCAACTTTTAAACTGCTTTCTTGTTGACAAACACATGATGCACTGACACTGCAACTTTTTAACTGCTACCATGTTGATAAAAACATGATGCATTGACACCACAACTTTTAAACTGCTTTCTTGTTGACAAACACATGATGCATTGACACCGCAACTTTTGAACTGCATCCTTTTTAAGAAACACTTGATTCCCTATCACAGTAAGTTTTAACCTGTTAAATAAACTATTGCTATATCAACTATATATATTGCTTTATCAACTACTGTTGATAAACACGTAACACTGTAGAAAATAACTTTTCATCTCATTCCCTATAAATTGATACACTGTATGAAGACACTAACAACTAGCTTAGAGATCATTGATTTTCAACTGACATAACATAGACAATTAGTTCTTGTGGCTCCTCTCTAGTCATGCCAATTAAGTAAACTACTTTTTCAATTCGGAAGAGAGGGGAAATATGTCTAATACAAAGCTGCATATATTTTCTTTTTTTTAGTAGTATATCAGGTTATCTTCTTACAGAAATTTTTCTTCGAATAATGTCATTAACAGGGAAGATTAATTACATAAAACTGTTTTTTGTTAAATATGAGGCTTACAATGGTTCTGACCTTTCTTTTCTTGCAGAAATATACATTTCATGATCGTCGCTGAAGTATACTTGCAGTTCACCACCAGTTTAAATTCAAAGTCCTAGCAACATTTGTTATCTTTACTTAAAGATAACGTATTTAATTACTTGAACAGCTCTATCATACTTCACGAAATTTCGATATCTCTAAGTTAATCCTTACCTGTGCAGCTAAGGAGCTCTAATTCTATGTATTAATTCTATTTCGATGGGTTTTTTTTTATACCCATCGGGGATTAAATCTGACCTGTTAGTTGATTTTGTCTCTCTCGGTAAAGTGTAGCAGATCAGACCAGACCTATGCTGGTGAATAACATTTTGACTTTTTTCTCAAAATGCTCACCAAAAGCGCCCGAACAATTTAGGGCTTTAACTACCGTAAGATCCTCCATAAACTGAGCATTTCGTTAAGTGAGTAGATTGTAGAAAAAACGGGTCAAAGTAAATTAAAGAGAGGGGCTTCACCGAGACGTTTTCATTTGCGTTATGACAGAGGTAATTTGAAAAGCTTCCAAGCAAACTTTTATACATTTATTTTCATGAGTATCTCTATTAGTTATAGAGCATGTAAAGAAAAGAAAAGTGCACGTTTCTTGAATTCCCCGCGCCCAAAAAACTGACAACCAGAAATGCGGTGCGGGATAAGCAGACAATCCTTAGCCCATTTATTGAACTAACCAACTAATCACAAGACAAAAACAACTGTTTACACTGTTTAGACACCAAAAAATTAAACAAACTCTATACGTTCGACGCGGCCAAAGTAAATTGAATAAACAAAACCACTTATAATGACTGTCAATCATCAGGAAAGCACAACTAAAAATCGTTACGAGGAAATGGATTACAGGATTCCAACCAAAAAATAAAAAAGAACAAAATTTAACTGTCCGCTTGTAAAAATCCACAATGAAACTTGTTTACTGTTCAGCGAATATATACTTGCTAGTTTACATATCACACTTCTTTCCCATAATCTCACGCCGGTACTTAAAACACACTGCCGACAAATGCACTCGTGCTCGGGAATTCAAGAAACCATTTATCTTTTGTTTCATTACGCTTCGCTACATTCAGGCAAAGATAAATGAACAAATACTTTTAAATGAACGACAGTACTGGTTTAACAAACAAACTCGAGTTAAATGACTATTACGGAGATTATGGCGTAAGGGAGATTAGTATATTCAACAGAAAAAAAAGTACGGAAATTGCCAATATCATCACAGATACAACTTAAAAGCAGTAGTTGATCACGCTACGGTTGGCTTCATTTTCCTCACTTTACACGTCAACCCTCTAAACAAAACCGAAACTTCAGTATTTAACTCAACTTCATAGTCGTACAAGTTCTTTCTTTCACAATGCGTGTCCTAATAGAGCTGATGAAAATTTGTCACAAATTTGGTTGCGTTGATAATATCCATTAACAGAAACTCTTGGACGCTTTCCATTAGGCTAATTTGTCCGAATGATGAAGGGAAAACCGACGGAACTTGGAGCAAACGGACAGGAAATCTTTCTTCTTCGACCCAGGCAGCTCAGATAAAATGTGCCACTCAATGGAGACGTCGTTATTCTTTCTTGTTTAGTGGCAATCTTTTCGAACTTTTCCAATTTGCTCGTGTTTTAGGATTTTGTGGAAGACGACATTCAAAAGGATTTTGAGTTGTCGCTCAGGTTTGCCGCTTTTAGTGACCGGATCTTGGTGTTAATCATCAAGCCAGCATGTATTGTCATACGACCAAGTGCTTGCCATTATAAAGTCTATTACTACTCACCAAAAGAGTTATCGTAGTGAGTTTATAAGAAATTTACTCAGCATGCAGTTTTTGAAAGCATAGTTTGATCATTAGTAGAGGCTAGTGGAAGTATAACGTTTTTTGAGCTAGACACTAAAGTCACTTTTTTTGGAGCAACAGAGAGAACTTCTTTACGGTGGCCAATTACATCATCAACTCATCTGATAAAACCAAATCATCTTGCTTTTCACAGTCCTTGTTGTAAAGAAAAACTTTCTTGTGAATTCTTTTAAGAACGTACTGTTTTTATGCTAATTAGTGCTGAGGTGTAAGTGCACAGGTGTATTCACACAGACGAAGGGCTAATGCTCGAAACATCAGCTTTGAAACTCTTTACGGTGGCCAATTTTCATTAGAAACTCAGATTAAACCAAAATTATCTTGTTGTACGCAGCACCACAGTTTCTTTAGAAACTTACCCTCTTTATTCACTTGTATTCACATGGCGTACTTCGTAAATCTCCCAATAAGTGGTTTTTCCCTTAGGCAATGCGTTTCTACGCGGGATTTTGTGGCTAATTACAAACAAACATAATCCGAGTGTATTTGGAGTCTTATGGTCAAACGTCGCGCATGGAAGACCGATATCCGCGCTTATCTTGATGATAAAACACAGTCATAATTGCTCTACTCGGAAGTATTCCTCGAAACCAGTAGAAACCAAAGTTGTTTTTCAACGGTAAAAAAAGCCCTCCGCGTTGTGTGAAATGAATCGATGAAATTTGCATGACAGCTACAAAGAGTTTGATTTCATCCATTTGAGCAGCTGCTTATTGCTAAAGTTTGATTCATTCTTCCATGCTCTGTTCAAAGCACTCGAGTTATTGAGACGGAACCCTTAGCAATATACCGCTATGCGAATATCTTAACGGTAAGTTAGACGATTCTATCTTTAAAGACGTATCAGCCATCAGAATTAACCCTTTGAAAGTACCAGGTTAGACAGCTCCCAAAGGGGCAGCGAAAAGGAACTTAAGTTTCTTTACGCTGATAAGAGAGCATAAGCTGCTTCACGCTTTCCATTTTTTTTGATGCCGATAGACAAGATTTGAACAGCACTATGCACCGAAACAAAAAGCCAAACATTATTGCATTTAGTTAATGTCATTTTAAAACAAGTAGCTTTCAATTTGCCAAGATTTTCAGTTGTCATCGTCAGTTTATTACTTAGATAATAGCAGATACCTTCATGGATAATCAGTCTGCCTTAAGAAGCATGTCATGTTGAAAAGAGTCCCTTCAATTCTGTAGAGGTCTTTGAGCACAAGAAAGTGACTTTGAAGCCAGTTTCATGTTCATATTTAATTATATAGCAAATAGATATTCGAAATACCAACAAGAAGTGATCAAAAAATAAAAAAGACAGGAGAGAATTTCAAATTAAAAAAGTAAACACCAACATCTGGATTTGAATATTTTAAAGCACGAGAAACCTTGCGTTATTTTCAGGCTTAAGGGGATATTGCTATGGCGAAGATTTTAAACTTTTTGCTCTCAAGCCGTTGATATTTTGATTCGTTGTTTTTAATCTTATTGTCTTCGATTTCTTTTGTTTTATCACAATCGATTTGAAATCAATTTCGTCACAAGGTTTAGTCAACATGAAACTGAGCCATTATCTTTTTTTGTGACAAACTGATTACGCACTTTCAAAATGGGAATTCGACACGCTGAAGCTCATATTGAATAATTTGCAAATTTCCGAGATTATTTTTAAGGTCCCGAATATTCAGATTAGGCTGATAATCAAGGAAAAAGTCCTCTATAATTGCTCAAATCATTACCATTCCGGCAGAAACGCGAAAGTTAAGTCTCATGACTATTTTAAGAATGAAACTTGTTACAAGATTTTCAGGAGAATAACTCATTACCGTTGCGCTCTTAGATGTTAGCAAAATAATACCTTCTCTCAGTGAGATAGGCTTATCTGCTTTTGTTTTGTCCCCATTTAGGTTCCATGATAACACTACTGAGAGAACGTGTTTCAAGATGTCAAATGCTTTCGCCGTAACAACAGTACTGCTGCTACTTGTATTGGTAGATATCATGGGCAATTCGCTTGTTTGTGCGATAATATGGAAAAATAGAAATTTAAGGTATATTGAGGTATATTAAGGTATAAGTCGAAGCTCATCAATCGAACTTTTTTTTTTCGACCAATTATATCACCAATCTGAACTCATTTTCACGAATTCGCCAAAACTTTCCATTTGTGAGAAACCTTGTGATTCCATTTTGTGTTCGTTTCGACTATATATTTTGTTGCGATCTTTTACTGAGATCGATCGTGTGTTCACAAGTTTGTATTTCCAGCTCGTGTTAATTGCGTTCTCATTCGCATCCTCAATTTCGACCCAACTAAGTAAATACTTCATCCTGAAGCCAAAATTTATTTGTTTAGTTCACGAGGAAACCAAATGAATATGTCAATCATGTCCTATAGGCAATCTGCTTATTTGTGCAAGGTGTGTAGGCTTTGGAACGAGAGTTCTCGCTTTAGTATTATTTGTATTTTATCAAATATGTAAGACCTAAATTTCCTGAATCAATTTTCGCCTGAAAATCTGTCATTGCGAAAAAATGAATCCTCGATGACTATCTATTTTCAAAATGGTTGATTTTTGACCATGGAACGCATTCAGCTGCCTATATTTGCTTATCAAAACAAACAAATTCCGTGATAAAAGTTGAAAACGGCAACTCTTCGTTCATTTTTTTTTTTTTTATCTTTGCAGGTCTTTTTTTCCTCAATGAAATTATATCCCATCTCGTTGTGCGCGCAGCCCCAGAAATGTTTTCCAAGAAAAATGTTCCACCTTCTCGGTAAAAACTACCAGTGGATGAAACTCTCCTGAAAAGAATGGAGTTGGAATCCAAATAACATGACCAAACAACCCCGATCTCAAGCCGCACGCTGTATGTTATCCTTATCTTCCCGCTAGACTCTAGCCAGTTGATAAAGGGTTATGATTTAGGATACAATTACTCTACTGAGTACATAATATTTCTAATACTACAGGACGCCCATAAATGTTCTAATTTTTAACCTCGCTGTGGGGGATGCCCTCTTCGCAGCATTGATTGCACCAAAACTGATTGTGAGTGTCAACTTAAGGCACCCAGAAGGTTGGATTGGTTCGATTTTGTGCACGTTCATTACTGGTGGAGGCTTTGCATGGATTGCCGCATTTTGTTCCACTTATACTCTCGTTGCAATCGCCGTGGAAAGATATTATGCAGTAATTGATCCGCGTGGCAAAAGATGGACACTCACCAATCGTAAACTGAAGGTTTGTTTCAGTGATGCTTCATAAGCCAATAACCTAGAAATATCGATAACGATAACAATAATTACATCGCAGGCGTCAGTGTCAGCGTTCACGCTGACGCTGACGAGGACGAGAACGAGTACGATAGTATCAGAAATCCTATGTTCACCTCTCCTTTCCAGATTATGATAACTGCCGCCTGGATTATTTCAGCGATGTACAACATCCCCAATATCACTTACATGAGAGTCGCCAACGGCGTATGCTATGAAATGTGGCCCGACGATTGGAAGATAAAGGCTTTCTCTTTGTCTGTCACCACGCAAGTAATTATTGCCTTAGTTTTGATGGTTTCGCTGTACTCCAGAGTTATTTTTGCCTTGTGGTTTAAACGAAATGGTACTGATGCGGTGACATCTCAGCAAAAAGTAAGTGCTGACGTTGTGATAACAAATGGTAATTGAACTGTGTTCTCTGTGTTTGTCTTAAATCATAAGCGTCACTTCAATGATGGGTAAGTTCTTAAACCAGAATTTCTCGACACGTGGTTCAACTACAACTTAATTACATCCATTTTGAGGGGACAAAAGCTGCAAAATTCATAACATAATGGCCTCTCTATTTGATTTTCCTGTAGTTTGACGGTTTACTTTGAACAGGACTTGAAATCCTCATGAAATTGGCTGTTCTGTTCTAGTCTTGCTTAGTTTAGTTTCCTTTGGCTGGGAAAAAGATGGTATTTACTACAGAAAATGGTGCGATTAGTAAATGAATCGCACTTCTAAGAGCCAATCAGATCGTAGGGATCAAAAGAGATTTTAAGCGGATGTCAGACGTTTCATAAACATGATTAAAAGAATGCAATAGATCTCAAATATATCAAGAGCTATTAAATTCTAAAACTTTGGTACTTTTTTAGTACTACGGTTCGATATCATTACACATGTTAAACACTTAAAATATGAATGCACCTTGGCCCGACTTTAGAGGCAAGAGGTGTCAGTCACTAAACCATATATTTCTCATATTTAAACCTCAGGGTATGATGAGAGTCCGGAAGCGGGTCACTTTAATGGCTGTAGTCGTCAGCATCATTTTCGGAATAAGCTGGGGCACAATCCAGTTCCTTTATACTTTGCATTTATTCTCTTCTTATCAGATGAATCATATTATGTATGCAGTTTCCAACTTGATGGTATTATTCAACTCTGCTATCAACCCTTTCGTATATGCCCTGCTCAACCACAACTTCAGACGGAAAGTGAAGGCAATTCTCCGATACCCCAAAGCAAAAGTTGACGTGACGAGTCAGATACAAACCTACCATGTTGTCAACACAAAAAAGCCTTCAAATATTCGTGATTCTTCAAACAATTTTAGGGCGTCTGAAACTTAGGATCGAAATGATAAATTGTACTTTTTTCTGACTTTACAGTCAACTTACACCTTCTCTAGAATTCTGAAACGTATCTTATTAGACGTTATGGTGTGTACTATCGCTGAGTATTTTTATAAGTTGTGCCGAATTTTGAGGAGCTAATAGGGCGAATAAAAATTCAAACAACGAGTAAAACTAATTCGACGATACTACACACTAAAACGTCTGAAAAGTCATCCAACTGTCCAAATAACCGTAGAATATCGCAGGATATTTGTATTCTATTCGCGCATTATTTGTACTCTACTTTGTGCCGTTGGATAAAAAAATAGTATAGTGCAGTTGTTGGTTTTGTCTATATATTCCACCTTCAGTGACGTAAAGGAGTTTGAACACTCCTACCAGCTTGCGCATGATCAGAACGAACCAATCACCAGTTTATGGAAAGGCTGCGTAGACAGCTATATGGAATGGCGGTTCTAGGAAAACAGACAAGAAGTCGTCCCCGCCCGTGGCTTACGAAATCAAGACTGAAGACAATATTTTCGGTTCCCTCACAAACTTGAACAAACCTTTTGGTTCTTCAAATGAAAGAAAATGTGCTCAAAACTAGCGACGAAATAAACTTTCGAGTTCAAGATTCATCCATTCGCAAAAGCGAAACTAATTTAGAAACTACTGACCTCAAAATATGTTCTGCGGGATTGGGATAATTATGTGGCCTGGATAATAGCATTTTCAATGGGTATAATTAAAAAATTATTTTGATCTGAATTCAATAACTGTTAGAATTTCTGACGCTAAGCAGCAAAATTTTCCGTTCATGAAATCGAGTAAACATTTGGCTAAACAATGGAAATTTCACGCAGAAGTTGAGTGAGGTGCATTGATCCTTTTTTTGTCGAGAAAAAAGCGAAGAAATTGACCCTGCTCTGTAGTTGTTGTCCTTTTACAGCAAATTGCCCACGAGTTGTCACAATGGTCAGTTATTAGTGTCGAGTTGTTCTTGGATAGCAGAATGAACCGTCATGTTGTTTCAATCTGCTGTGAGAAAAAAAAAAAAAAAAAAAAGGAAAAGGAAAAGAAAAAGAAATCGTGTTGAAAAGACTCATGTTTAATTATATAACTAATAGATGTACGCAATACGAAAAAGAAATTAGAAAAATAATGAAATAAAACACATTGGATGTGGAATTAAAAAGGTAGCATCGACATCTGGATTTGAATGAGCTACAACAGAAGAAATCCCGTGGTTCTTTAGTCCTAAGATGTTATCACACTGTATTCATTCTATGACTACTATAATGCGTTTTTTAGTCAATCATTTTGCTTACGAAGTTTTTTGTTTTGTCCTTCCATTTGAAATCAATTAAGTGAAAATGTTAAGCTTGAATAAGTGACAGCACAAGAAATCACGACTTGTTGTAAATTTTGGAAAATTGCTTCTTCAAACGACCTTTGATGGTAAAGTGCAATAATATTCCTGAACAATTATTTAAAATCTTTCCAAAGATAAAAAATAATGTCAATGACGAAAAAAAAATTATTTCACCATTTTAGAGGGGCGCTCTCATGTCTGGTGTCTGACGATTTTCTCGTTTGCACAGAAATCAAAGATCCAAAAATTTTCCCCTTCAACGTCATTCGTTATAGATTGCTAACTTGGTCCTACATGGGTAAAAAACAGTCATAATAGATTTACGGCGAAGCGTGAATAATGCTCCACTGACTATTGTTGCGTTTTTTCACTACTAAGATAAAAATTTGGATTTGCCTTTTCCCAAATTCCTTATATTATCCCATGCTTTAAAAGTTAAGTATCGATGCATTCTTCCATTAAACACTGTTTGCACAAATCTGTGTTTCAAATCTGCATGAACAAATGGTCAGAAAAGTAATTTGTCTTGACTCGGTTTTAAACTATGATAGTTGTTTTCTAAAGCAACTATCACTTAAAAGTCTTTTTGAAAACTGATATGGACTTTCAGGATTAAAAGCGATCCAAAGAAATAATAATCAATAACATTTAGTACCAAAGCATGTTCTGAACATTTTGAAGACGATGATTTTAAGTTTTTAGACAGCCGAACTGGGAGATTAAAAATGGCATCTGTCCAAAATTATTTATTTTTTCCTCAATTAGGGGCTACTTAAAAAAATAAGAATGTTTCTTTTCCGGCATGATGATTATAGAGGTGTTTTGGCATTAAAATTTTTAATTCTTCGACTAAATCTAAGTTCAATCTAACCTAAAATCACTACATCAACAAAACTTTTTCTTAGTAATACTTTCAAGTACCTTTTGAGCTCGTTACATTTACCTTTTTGCAATCTTTTAAGATCTTGTGTTCGTTAGTTTTTTTTTCCACCCCTAAAAACATTCGGGGGGAAGTGAGTTAAAAGAAAATAGCTCCTTTTTTGGCGTGCAACGTGGAGAAACCAAAATTAATTAAAGTAACTAAAGAATATAAAGATAACAATAGTTTATCAAAATCCAAATCTAGCATAAACGTTCTTGTTGACGGCTAATAAAAGTCTTCTTGACATAACATATATTTCAAACACAAACATGATCATGTTTGTTGTAGTTTTTGAACTTGGAAAATGGAAAAGATAAAACGCCGAACGAGTGACTTATTTACAAATAAAAGAGAATGAGCTAAATAAAGTCGTGGTTCACCTCAAGGCGGATGTAGGGATATAGATATAAGTCGTCCCCACGCACGGCCTCCTTTCTAAAAGCGCGAGGTAGTTTTTTTTCAGTTTCCATACCGAAAATCTGGAATAAACCTTTTGGATCGAGCGGAGCAAATTGAAAACAACTGACTTCAAAATTTGGACAAATCTATGGTTGCTCTAATTTTACAGCAATAACTTTCGGGTTGAAAGCGTCGGCTTACTACACTTAGATACTTACATGAACCTTGAATAACAGGCATATGAACCAAGATATATGCCGCGAGGTGAAAAAATAATCACCTTGAAAAGAGTCCATCTAATTCTACAGCTGAGAGACCGTAGACCCACAAGAAAGTTTAATCTGACTCTGTTGTAGTTTCGTGTTTGTGTTTAATTCCAAAAAAAATAATAAATGTAAGTAATGTTGTCGAGAGGTGAGCAAAAATGATATTTTAAAGATGAGAGTGTTTAACGATAAAGAAAACAACGAAATCTGTATTTGAATGAGTCGCAGCACAAGAAATCCCGCGGTTTTTTCAGGCATAAAATGTAATCAATTATTCTATGGCGAAGATTTGAACGATTACTCTTTGGCTATTGACATTTTAATTTTTTTAAATCATTTTTCCTTTGAATTTCTTCGTTTCTCTATCTCATTTAAATCAATAAAGTCCAAGGTTTAGTCAAATAAAACTGAGCCATTTTGTTTGCTTTTTTAACAACATTGCAATGTTTGCTTTAAAACTAAGAATTTGAGAAGATATGGTTTATAATCGTGCATAATTTTCAATTTTTCGTGAACTGTTTGAAGTCATGAGTGCTCAGATGAGACCTAGAAATCTAAAAAAAACATAAACAAAGAGAAAATGGTATCGACATGTGGATGTGAATAAGTCACAGCACTAAAAATCCCACGGTTCTTTAGTGATATTGTGGTATGACGTTTTTATTCAATGGACACTTTTTGGCAATTGACACGTTAAATTGTTTTTCATATTATTATTTTCTTTCGAACATTTCGTCGTGTCATTTTATTAGAAATCAATTTACTCGAAACGTTTTGGCAATATATAAAACAGTGCCACTTTTTCATCTGTAAATATATGTGATTGCACGCCTTCAAACTAGGAATTGGAGACAGTCGGGCATATTTCGTGCAATTTTCAAAATTTTAGATGAGATGAAGTCCTCTTCAATGGCTCAAATAATTCCAATCCAGTAAGAATGCCGTACATTAAGATGGAAGTTTATAACGAGTTTTTTTACAAATGAAACCTGTTGTTAGACCTTACTGTTCCTTTTCTCGGTTAAAGGCGAAATAACACCTCAACTACGAAAGATGAATTAACTTTCTGCAATGATTTGTTCCCATTTAGGTTACATCATTACTAGTTTGGAACGCATTTCCAGATGTCTGTTGCTTTTGCCATAACAACGACCCTCTTCATACTTGTCTTAGTGGATATCGTGGGAAATTCTCTCGTTTGTGTCATAATATGGAAAAATAGAAATCTCAGGTATGCCTAAAATCTTCACGCAGTCGAACTTCTCCTTATGGGTGCCTCTTTAAAATGGTCCGCTAAGAAAAACTGAGTACTGAATCTAGAAAGTTATTCATTTGTGTATCACAGTCGCGCAGATTGTTGTTAATTTAACTAGTTACGTGCAAATGTAAGCGCCATGGGCTAAAAACGTAGCTACATGTTAAGGTAAATTTCTAGTAATTAGCCAAAATATTGGCCTGCATTGCGTAAAGGTGTGGCTTTCTTGCGCTACTTCTTACAGTGAAGCAATATCAAGCGATAGTAAGAAATTGGGTATAACAATTGCATTAAAATGAATTCTAAACTCGACTCATAGGAAGGTGGTTTTTTTAAAGCATGTTTGGTGGTGTTTTAAGGCCACTCAGTAAAAGTAAAAGTGCACGTTAGGAAATTACTGCAAGGGTGAAAAGGTCTGAGATCAATCGGTTTTTTTAAAAGCATTAACAAAATTCATTCGTGGACAGTTCTTTTTATTCGCATTGGAGGTAGCAGGACAGAACTGAATTCCTTCTCGACACCCTTGTATTTTGGACTGGTTTTAGTAGCTAAATTACGAAACATTACATATTATCAGTCCGCCTAAACGTCACCGCCGCATGGCTACCTATCTGGAATCACTTGCCTACAAACCTAAAAAAAAGTTTCTTTATGAAAAAGTCTCTCGGAAATTGACTCTTTTTATGGAGTAAAAAGGTATGTTGTCAATCAGCTGAAATATTTCGTCAAAAAATAGATGTTTGCAAGCCCTTTTCTTCCCATTTAGTGTATTTCGCCATGTAATTACATGTAGAACTCGTTCTAAATCAATACTTATGCTCTCCAGAATTAGCTTAGTAGCCTTCACCAACTTACGGAATTGGTAAAAAGTTGATGTCCAAAACTGCCTTGCTCAAAGTTTTGTTCTTGATCTCCGCTGATCATCTCTTTCTCTAGTGAAATCATCATAATCACTCAACAGATAAAAGGTATCAATGAACAAAACTAAAACTCTTCTTTAAGCAATGGATTTAAAAACCGATAAGCCACACTAATCGATCGTTATGAAGCCAAATTAAAACCGCATGGTTTTTGTCACCACTCTACTCCCACACTCCTCTCGGGGATAAAAAGAATAATCAATTATACTTATTTTAGTGCATATTTGCTTATCCCGCAGGACACCCATAAATGTCCTGATTTTCAATCTTGCTGTGGCAGATGCCCTCTTCGCGGCGTTTATTTCACCCAAACTTATTGTAGGTGCCAATTTAAGGCACCCAGAGGGTTGGATTAGTTCGATTTTGTGCACATTCATAACTGGTGGAGGCTTTGGATGGGTTGCAGCAGCCTGTTCCATTTATACTCTGGTTGCAATCGCTGTGGAAAGATATTATGCAGTATTTGATTCGCGTGGAAAAAGATGGAAACTCACCAATCGTAAACTGAAGGTTTGTCTCCCTAGCAAAGTTTCTACTAGAAAAATCATATAACGATAACATAAAGTGATAGCGTAAGCGAAAAGGTTAGCAATAACGACGACAACAACAACGATAACTATAACGATGAAAATGGCAATAACCATGACGATAAGAAGGATGTAGACGAGGACAATGTAGGTAACGACGACGATGACAATGACGATGACGATGGTGATGGCGATAGCGATGGCGATGGCGATGACGATGACGATAGTAATAAACCAATCAGTGTGTAGACTCCCTAAGTTAACTTCTCCTTTCCAGGTTATAATAACCATCGCCTGGCTTATTGGTGTGACAAGCAACATTCCAACTTTCATTCACCTGAAGGTCACCAACGGCTTATGCTATGAAACGTGGCCCGACGATTGGAAGATCAGGACTTATAATATATTTCTTACAACACAAGTATGTGTTGCCTTGTCAGTGATGGTCACGCTGTACTCGAGGGTCGTTTTTGCCCTGTGGTTTAAACGAAATGGTACTAATGCGGTGACACCTCAGCAAAAAGTAAGTGCTGACAAATTAGTTTGTAAAAAAAGTGATATGGGTTTTTACATTGCCAATTGTATGTTCACATATACGCATTTTCACCTTTCGTACAGGCTATTTGGTATATTCTGGTTATATGTTGCTCGTAATACATTAAAAATGGAAACGTAGAATTCACCATCGATAAGAATATTTTAACATCACGAGCATATGTTTTTTAGCTACAAACAAAAACATACAAGAGAAAGAAAACGCTCATTTGACAAGCTAAGAAGAAAAAAATAGAGAAAAAAAAAAAAAAAAAGAAATCACGTAGAAAACTCACAGGCACCACTCAAAGAATATGAATAGATGCTGTATGGAATAATGGATCGTGTATTGTGAATTTGCCACCGTAGAGAGATTGTTTAAGTGATTTTCGAGCGTCGGCCGCTTCGTCATTTGCTCTGACGCGTTATCTTGTATGAGCAAAAACTGAAGCACGGTTATTGATTTCTAGGTTTCTGATTGGCTCTTCGGAGCCAATTATTCTACTCAGGCTTGCCGAAAAACATTTCACTTCTAGGTCATTTTACCAAATAACGTCACGAGAACCCCCAAAACATGTCACCATTTAGGGCAGAAAGTGGTGCTATTCGTGAATAAATCAGAATGCCGAGAGCCAAGCAGTTTGCAAAAATTACCAGTGACTTTAGACGGATATAATAAATGAGGTGGAAAGGTGACTGAATTAACGAATGCAACTGATCCAAAGCACATCATAAGCTTAATTCGAAAACTTTGGCACTTTCAGAACAAGGGTTTATCATCAATAATCAATGAACGCGCATTGTTAAAGCCTTTCCCGGCTTTAGAAGCAATGACTGCCCATAACTGAACCATGTGTTTTTATCTCTCTCATCTCATATTCAAACTCCAGGGTATAATGGGGGTTCGCAAGCGAGTGACCATAATGGCTGTGGTTGTCAGCACCATTTTTGGAATTTGTCATGGCTCCATCCAGTTCTTTTACACCTTGCACTTATTCACTTCTTATCAGATGAGTTACGCAGTGTATGCTTTTTCCAACCTGATGATATTGTTCAATTCTGCAGTCAACCCTTTCGTATATGCCTTACTCAACCACAATTTCAGAGAGAAAGTGAAAGCAATTCTCCGCTGCTCCAAGGTAAAGGTTGATGTGACGAGACGTACGAGGAACGATGTCAACACAAGCGAGTAGTAAACAATCGTGATTCTTCCTATAAATTTGACAACATTTGTAACATAGAAATAAAATAATAAGCTGAATTTTTCTGATTCTGCAGTGAACTCACGCCCTCTGCAGATTTCTGAAACTTTTCCTGTTTTTGGAAGTCGCCAGTCAATAAATAAATTAACAGAAGCCATTTTAACAAAGAGTTTTACGAACAGCGAACAAAGCCACTTCGTGTCATAAAGTTCATGAGGTTATATTTAAGTCTGAATACAAGCTCTGTAATAAAAGAGAAGTGCAACTTAAAGACTGGTGCAACTGTTGATCTACATCCTTAGAGTCTACCCTAACGAGTGACTTATTTACATATATAAGAGAATGAGCTAAATGAAGTCGTGGTACTCCTAAGAGCGGACTGAGCCATAAGTCGCCCCCACACGCGGTCTACCGACGAGAGGATTTTTTTTCAGTTTCCATATAATCTGAAATAAACCTTCTGGGTCTTTAAACGAATGGAACTTTCAGTAGAGCAAACTGAAAACGACGGTGAAAGTGTGGAAAATTCTATGGTTGCTCGAATTTTACAGCAAATAACTTTCTGGTTGCCAACATGTCAGTTGTAAGCGTCGGGTTATTACACTTAGATAATGACACGAACCTTGAATACCAGGTATATAAACCAAGATATATGCCGCAAGGTGAAAAAGTAATGACGTTTAAAAGAGTCCATCTAATTCTATAGAGACCTTAAACCCACAAGAAAGTTCAGTCTGAACTTACATGTATTTTCGTGTTCGTGTTTGATTATAAAAAAATAATATAAATGTAAGTAATGTTGTCGAGAGGTGAGAAAAAAAGAATTTTTATAGAAGAGAGTGTTTAACAATATCGACATCTGGATGTGAATGAGTCGTAGCACAAGAAATCCCGTGGCTTTTTCAGGCATAAAAGGTGATCAATTATTCTAGGGCGAAGATTTCAATGATTACTCTTTGCCTATTGACATTTTAATTTTTTTAAATCATTTTTCCTTGGAATTTCTACGTTTCTCCATCTCATTTTAATTCAATAAAGCCCAAAGTTTAGTCAGCATAAAACTGAGCCATTCTGTTTGCTTTTTTAACAATATTGCATTTTTTGCTTTGATGCTAGGAATTCGAGAAGGTTAGGTTTTTAATCGTGCATAATTTTCAATTTTTCGAGAACTGTTTGAAAGTCATGAGTGTTTAGATGAGACCTCGAAATCAAGGAAAACATAGGCAAAAGGAAAATGGTATCGACATGTGGATGTGAATAACTCACAGCACTAATATTCCCACGGTTCTTTAGTGATATTTTGGTATATTGTCTTTATTGCATGGCAAAAACTTTAATGGTTACCTTTAGCAATTTTACACTTCAAATATATTTTTTTTATAATGTATTCTTTTGATCATTTCGTCGTGTCATTCGATTGGAAATCATTTCATTCAAAACGTTTAGGGAATATATAATATATAAAGCATTGTCATTTTTCCATCTGTTTACTCAGTGTTTCCCTCAAAGAAGGGACCCAGATTGCCGATACACTGTATGTATTTTTAAACCGAATGCCAAAAGTTCTTGAAGACGAGATAATTTAGACGCGTATTGTGACGAAATACCATAAATCTGAATATAACAGCACTCTTAATACACAAATACCTAAATGGTTCGGCTGGACCGATTCGAAACGAGAAAACGGGATGTTGGATGTTGATAAAATCAGGAATGGGAAAGGGGAGTCTGGAACCGAGAAGTATGGCGGTAATCCGCATAAAAATTCAAAATGGCGTATGGTGACATGCTCATGTTCTGAGAACGTGCTCTTCGAAATCGTTCTTAAGGGCAGTCAGTTTAGACAAATGAAGTTTTTTTAAAGAGGTTTTTAACTTGCCTGGTTTTCACTGCGCCGTGAGCACAAACGTAAAGATAACGCCCCTTATTTCGCCGTGAAAACGGCTTCAACGTAAGCACAGGCACAAGGATCAGAACTTTTGCTTTTTCTTGTGCTTGTGCTTGCATTGAGGCAGTTTTCAAAATGAAATGAGAGATGTTATTCTTACGAAAAAGCCAAGCTTAAGAAAAAAATTACTAAGAGAATGATTGACCGAGAGAACTCAATTTTATATGAATTTCATCTGATTAAACCATACTTACATAATTTTTTTTCTTTCTCATCTTATATCTAAACCCCAGGGTATAATGGGAGTTCGCAAGCGGGTTACCGCAATGGCTGTGGTTGTCAGCATCATATTTGGAATCTGTCATGGCTCCATTCAGTTCTTTTACACCTTACGGTTACCCTCTTCTTATCGGATGAGTTATGTGGTGTATGCAATTTCAAATCAGATAGTATTATTCAATTCTGCAGTGAACCCTTTCGTATATGCCCTGCTCAACCACAATTTCAGACAGAAAGTAAAGGCAATTCTCCGCTGCTCCAAGGTTAAGGTGGATGCGACGAGTTAGCTACAAAACAACGTTGTTGTCAACGTAAGCAAGCATTGAAGCATTCGTGATTCGTCGAACAATATGATCGCATCTATAATCTACTCTGTGATTCTAAAGATAACTTATGCCTTTTAAGACCGTCGCTGGTGAAAAAAAATCGAAAATAAATAAACGATTTGGCGGAAGCAATTCTGAGAGTTTGTTGAACACTTTTTATGATAAAAAGGTAAAATAGGCGAACCCATTTGTGCGGCAATGTGCATGGGACTATGTTCAAGACATAATAAATACACTTAATTTGATGATTCAAGAGGTCATACAGGCGGATAATTTTTGAGTTGCTTTGATTTGTATCGACCGCATTAGACGTGCTCGAAACTCATAAACAACTCAAACGAAACCACCTAAGTGTTCCTTATGACCACAAAAAAATCTGATGCTTTTAAAAACTTGTTGCTTGAAACGTTGAGCCTTGAAACTATCAAAGCTTAAAACGCTCAGTGCGCCCATTTTGTTGCTCGGGTTTCCGCTCAAAATAGAGTAGAATTAAACAACAAAAAATTAAATCCAAAAACACCCACAATGATGAAATGAACGAGTTAAAAAAATTATTCATAAATAATGAGAAATTTATACCGAGCATAATATAAATAGAAACATAAACCATCAAATTTTCCATCCAAAGGAAATATTCTAACCATCCCTTAGCAGGGAGACGTATGGCGCAAAGTTCAATTAATGCCGACCGAATTAAAATACAGTAGATGTTACGGTTTAATCTTACCGACAGAAAAACGCTACAATTCCACAAACTCAACTACTTTATTAAACAGCGAGTAATAACTAGTGATGTTCTTAACAAGGAACGAATCCTTAAGGCAGTACAAAACTTATAGTTAATAAACTTAATTAAGCCTAACACAGTCTATATACTAGCTCACCACTGACACAATCTCACTGTTGTCTCCAAAGTCCATTGAAACGAGTAATCTTCCGCAGTAACTCTCTCATAGTGTAGCTTTTATAGCAGTCGTCGCTCCGACGACAACTACTACTCTTACTAATACATAAGCGAGGTTTTATATATCTTCAAAAAGTGTTCTGGAACATTCCAGACGCTTACACAAGAACTATTTTAGTTTTACATATTATTATTAACATATTATTACATATTATTATTATATTATATTATTAACTATTTTATTACATAATAAATACGTGACTATATGAAATGTTCTGAAAAGTTCTACGGTATGCAAGTCAGCATGACTCATTATTTATTAAAATTTCTAGATTATAGATTATATTTACAACAATAACTCATAAAATCGAAACCGTATTAAGTAGTCACCCACGGTAAATGACAGGGTGACCGCTTAATACAGGTTGTACAGAATAGAGGTGTCATTTAAAAAGAAAGAGAAACAACACCAGTTTATCATAATTTACCTCTGAATTTTTTATTTCTGGAGATAAACAGATTAAATTTTACTTGAAAAATTATTTGTAGTTTTATTTTAGTAGTTTTTCTTTAAGTGACAAGACAATAAAAACAGGCCTTTGGATCTCAGTCACGAGTGACCACGACCGCTTAACCCTTTAACCTCTAAGAGTGACTAGCATCTATTTTCTCACAACAATATGACTCCTGAATCACACATTAAGGTCATGAGAATATAGGAAATGGTCACCAGGGAAGGAACCTTTAGATCGGCGAACAAATTCCCCTTGTCAGGACCTTAGGAAATGTATAAAGAACAGTATGAAGAATATGCTTACTGATGTGAGGCTGTAAAAGGTTAATAGAAGTGACCGCTAATTAGGGGTCAAAATAACAGTAACAAAGGGGAAACAAATATGGGAGTTTAACAACCGATCGCTTAATAAGGTGGCGCTTAATGCGCTGTCCTAAAATACAGGTTTGACTGTAATAACAACTATAACAACAGCAGAAGCCATTTGCATTAAATTAGACAAGATAATATGGATTAAATGGTATATTTTTTAGACAGACTATTCTCAAAGCCCTCCTTAACACAAAGCTGTCACCTATTACCTATCAAACATAGATTTACCACGGTAATTAAGCTTGAGAAACACGAAAGCTCAAATTACTGTTAAGTTTAAGACAGTAGAAAAACGACTATGCAATCTGCTAGTCTACAAGGGTTAAACTATAATATTTCCAGGTAGTACAGCCACATCTACAAGTGTTGTCTTTTTCCACCTAACTCTAAAAGTGACTTACCGCTAATCATTGAGGTTTAAGAAAGCATTTCCTTAAATGACTGACGAAACCTCCTGCTTACGAGGGAATAGATGAAAGGGTTACAAGCAGAATTGAAAAGATAAAAAAATATGCAAATCCTAAAATAAATGAAAGAAAATTTTTGATATTTGAAGTGATAATCGATTGGAATTAATCGGAAAATGCTGAGTGGAAGAACAGTGATTGCGAAAACTACAACTACTGGGGTCATGATCTTACTGACTCTTTTACTACGTGTTTTCACGAGGCTTACTTGGCTGGTTCTGAAGCTTCCCGTGCAGCTATTTTCTGCAATTTCCATGTTGAACGATTCGCTCTTGCGCAGCTTGCGCTTGATGGCACAGTAACTCATAAGGATGAGGGAAAGTGGTATAACATAGGTGACCAAGGTCAATGCGATGCTATAGATGTAAAAAAGCTCGTTGTTAGGCCACTCTGCTACACAGTAAATTCCGTCTGATTGCTGGTAGTAATCAAATACAAGTAACAGAGGCAAAGAAATCCCAAGAAATGAAAAGATCCAAATGACAGCGCATACAATTCTTGGTTTTGCCAATGACCTGGAAGCCATTTGGGGGAACCTTGCGTTCAGTATACGATGCCTTTCAACGGCAATGGCGGTAATTGACCAAATAGACACTCCGAAAAAGGTGTCGCTCAGCGGGAAAATATATCGGCATGTGAATTCGCCAAGTGGCCAGTAGGCGAAACGTTCCGTGACTATTCCGAGAGGAAAAGACACAAGAAGGGAGGCTAAGTCGCCAACAGCTACATTTCTGATGTACGTATTTGTAGGAACTGTATTCAGTGACCGATGCTGTGATATTGCAAAGCACACAGCTAAGTTTCCAATGACACCGGCCAAGGCAATAAATGCTTCAACAGAAAGTCGTATCACAACCAACCAGAGCGGCTCTAGAGCACTTGCAGTAAAAGTATTCGTTTGGGTAAAGTTGCCACTTGGGACGTCGGTGGAATTGTTGAAAGACATGGCTTGTTCAGTTTACAAAATCGGCAAATGGCAATGGCGGGTGTTGGGTAATATTCAGCGCTTTCTTCGTGTTCCCTTCCTTTAACTAGCAAGCAGAGAACAGATATTAAACATGAAAACAAATGTGCTTTCACTATTTCCTAGTTGATTAATTAATTAGACGTTAGCCGCTTTGTATGTTATCATCATTAAGAACAACCTCCTGTTCCCTAATCAAAGTTTCATCAAGCATACCTTAGATAAAGTTTATAGGGGTTTCGCAAAAGTTTTGACAACTCACGATCTCTGCTTGTCACAGAGGAAGTGTTTCGAATTAATTTAGAAAAAGCTTTTAGTTTTTAACGCTAAAGAGAAATACATCAATGACGAAAAAGTGTTTATAGCTTGGTTTGCAATCCTGAATCATTCACTAGATAAGAAGGGATATTTGAATAAGCTTAAGGCGCACAAAAGTAAAAAACTAATGAAAAGGGCGTCACTCGGTCCCTTCCCTCATTTATTTTTGGAAGTCAAATTTGTAACACGATGCGAAACAAATTACTGAGTGAAAGCGGAGTCAAACTATTAAATGTTTTGTCGGTCTGACTGATAATGTCTCGAACGACAATAAGTAAAATGTTTCACAGGATACAGATAAATGAAAATTAAAGCAGGTGGAGTAATTTAAGGCGAGTGAAATTGTCTTTTTTTTGTTCACAATATTGTTTTCCGTTCGCTATCTTTAGCTTTTTCGTGTATACTGACATTCATACTGTTCTAAAGAAATACTCCTCATTAGATCACGCAGGAAAGTGAAATACTGCAGCTAGTTAGTGATCGTGATCACCAACCATATTTGACAAAGGAACTCTTGGAAAGGAGCAATAAAAAATCCAATATATTCAGAAAATTGCTGGCTAATGAGTGTTGAAGACAGCCCTTGTCACATCAAAGATGGGAGGTTGAGGAAGGACCACCGGATTATAAATTGAAGTTCAACTTAAGTACTTCTTATGGACGAGAAATTTGGTTCAAAAGCCATAAAATGCCTCTCTCTGTCATTAAAAAGGATATATGACAATAGAACTCTTAAAGTGTTTTGTAATTTTAAAGGAGTAACTTAACATTTTGAAATTCGTCTTTAATATTCGATCATGGATGCTTTTTCTTCGAAACGTGTTTGTTTGTTTACCTTATTACTTCTTTGGCAAACCAAAAATACAAAACAAAACAAAGAAGAAAAAGAACACGGCATCCTTGGCTAAAAAATGATGACGATTTTCTGCGATTACCAGAACAACTGATGTTTGCGACGCGGCTGAGCGTCGTGGTGTTATTGTTTTTGTTTAGTTTGAAATGGAGTTGAGGTCCTGCATGTGATTGACATAAACGTTCCCTTGTCGCAATACCTAGTTAAGTTTTCATTCAGCCATGTTTATTCTTTAAAAACTCCGCTAGTACCAGATTCAATTTGGGTGCAAGATAAAAATTCAGTAATAATAATAAGAAAATTTCCTCTTTTGAAACAATTAACAAGATAGATTGGTTTGCGTGTCATGGCTGAAACGCAGCTTTTAAACAATAATAAGATGTTAAATGGCGTCAGGTCAGGTTTCCACTTCACTCTAATCCTAAGTAATTTATTTCAAAGGTATCCCGCATATCTTCCGCCAAGCTGATAATCTCCTCTAAAAGTCATAAATCTGTAATTCCGATGAGAGGTTTCGTAATACATTGCATCTGTCTCATTTTCATCGCTCGTATATTTCTCAAGTAAAGACAAGCGTAAGCGACAAGCGTGCAAAGGAAACACAGAAAAAAAATGTTTTCAGCTCCTTCGTTTGTAACTTAAAAAATAAATCAATCAATAAATAAATCAGTCGATTGCATGTATCAATCATTCACTAAAAGTGAGACATACCATTTAACGATCCTAAAATGATAAAAAGACCCGTGGCTTTCCATGATCTTGAAACGAACAGACCTTCTATGACAACTTAGCTTATTCAAGTAATCAAATCTATGTTTGTCACGCGAGCGCGCCTTACATCCTAATTATGTACGCTGATGATTAGTGTAAATGTACGGAAGCGCAGGGAGGAGAAAACGAAAATTAAGACATTTCTGATCGTCTAGGATTTTAAAAACCTAACCGGGATCATTAAAAGCGTTTCTAATTTCCAAACACGTCCCAAATTTCTGAGATGTGTCACATGAACCAATTGTTATAAGTCAGAAAAAGCCTTTAAAATGATTTTCAAACGGAAACCAAAAACACGAGATCGACATAACTAACAACAATTTTGCTTTTTGTTCTAAATAAGGTCATAAAAATTTCGCAAGAAAACATTACAGTTAAAGGATTTTAATAACCGGGAATAGTCATTTGAAGCCCTGCACTTTTAAAGATTATTCATACTGTTTCGTGACCTGCATCTAATTTTTCTTTACTGTGAAATTTGAATATGGATTGCATAATATCGAAAAAGACATTTGAAAATAAACGAACTGATCTATCGGTCAACAAATGTGATAAGGTACCAAATATTCGTGAATTATTTCGTCTTCCAACAGAACAACGCATTTCGTGTTTAATTTCCCTCGTACCTGTGGCTCTCACTATTCTTTGAAAGCTGCTTTCAAGTAAACCAGAAAGCTGTTATTATTTTTCTTGTGCACGTATGGCTTCTGCCTTGTCTCCCACTGTTTTGCTATATTTCCAGACCCCCTGTATGCAAAATCATAGCAATGCGATAATTCATTTCGACCAACTCAAATGCGTACCAAAGAATAAACTTGATTGCTCTGTTGTATTCGAATGAATAACATTCCAATGATAAAAAGAGGGTTTATGCATGCCGATTTCAAATAATAAAACAGTTTGACCTTGGTTGTCTGTTTTACCTCTTTTTTGTAATCTTTCTAGGTATGTTCTAAATACAAAATTGTTGAAAGGTTTGATAAATTTCTTGAAATACAGAAATATGATGAAATGGTATACTACCAACGACGAGAATGATGAGAGTGTCTCATCTTGATGTGATAACTTTTAGAAGGAAGCTTTCATCGCATTCCCAACTCTAAAAAGCCAACAGTTTCTTTCCTTTCTCGACAGATTCTTATATTCTTTTTCTAATGGAACAAGAAGTAAATGCTGGACACACCCTGTTGAAGTACGATCCACTTGCTTCCAAAAGATTGATTGAAGTTTTATTTTTTTGGCTATTTTGTATTCGTTTGCCTTGCTCCTGCCCTTTAAAGAATTGAGACATGTTCAGTCGAACTTTTCCTCTGTTTCGCGCTCTAAATTTAAAAGTTCCTTTGGATTATCGACTTAGAAGGGCGCCGATCGTCGGACATTTTTACTCATCATCTTTCAAGTGAAGATAGAGCATATCAGATTTTAGTTAAAAGGTTCAACTTTTTATATTTAAGAAGGACGGCGAACAGGGAGGTTTTCATACAATTTTCTTTCTTCGAAGCGAACGCCAGATAAACATATTGTCAATTCAGTAGTCCTTAAATGAGTGTACTTGTTTTTGTGTGAATCCATTTCTTTTCCGTATACATTTGTTTAGCACGCTGGACACTCGTTATCAAGACGGCAACATCACTTGTTTTTTTTTCTCATATATATATATTTTTGTGACAACTCGAACTGACTGTTTTTTCGATCCATATTTTAAAAAGAAGAGGAAACTGTAGGTAATAACTAGGTTGAAAAATAGACAGGTCTTTTTAGGTCCTCGTTGTCGAAGGGAAACCGTTTCTTTCTTTTTTTGTTTAATTAAAATTCTCGATTGTTTTGTTTTGTCTCCTTTAAAACATTATTTCTCTGAGGCTTCGCTTTGACGACGGGCCAACACTCGAAACTTCAGCTTTACGGCTGCCAATTTAAAGTTCAATATTAGGATTGGTAAATAGATAGCACATTGATTATTTGTGAAAATCATGACCGGAGCGGAGTGATCGAAGCATCTTCTACAGAAGGAAGAGATCTTCCTGACAGAAATTACGGCTTTTCACTGCTTGAGATCATGTGGCTCTCTTAGACATAACTTACCATACGTACAAATATCAAACACACGATGAAACCGACATAAAATCATAGTAAAATAGATGGGGGAAACATTATACAGTTCGAGTTTACTTATTCTACACCAAAAATAAAATTAAACTATTTTCGCGTGGTTGATTGTCTTTACCCGTGGGAACCAAAAATAATACAAACAAAGGAATTCAACGAATCGATTTGGGTTAACTTTCTTGTTTTCACCAGGCCTGTAGTCGCGCCAGAAGTCGGTGGATTGTTATAATTACCTTACCAGCATTAAATCAATGATTTCTTTTTTCTCAAACTTGGTCAGAATGCTGAAAGATCAAACCAAAGTTGGTAATATCTCTCTCTCAACGTAGTCTACTGCGCAAAGCAAAAAACGAAAACAAACACTTAGTTAACCTGGCAAAGGACAATGTCTTGCCTGCGCCGAAATTAAAATATGTGAGAAAACAAAGCCATACTGTCTACTCCGATGGTTTACGTGTGAAGTGTACAAACCTTCAAAATTTGTGCCACAGAAACTCAGATACTTTTTTTTACGCAGGATAATACCAATAAATGAAAACCAATTTTGCAGATGTTAGAGGAACATATCGTCAGAAATATTGTAAGGTAAGCAAAATTTTATCTCAGACTGCTTATCATAAACTTCATGAGAGCTTCTAGAAAAAATATCCACCTGATTTTACCACAGCTTGGGGTGCTCTTAACCAAAATCGAGGACGTTCCGCCAATGTACCATGTGCAATCAATTATTTATGAAAAATACGAAGCCACTTGATTACTGAGTAACTGATAACGATCGAACTTCGCTCTGACGAAGGGCTAACGCTCCAAACGTCAACGTTAGCAACTCTTCACAGTGACCGGTTTACATTATTAAATCAGATATTGAAACCAAATCATCTTGTACCCCCCACCAACAGAAAACCACAGTTTCGCTACCTACTTTGTTTATTTGTAGAAAAAGAGGAATACTGGAGTAGAAAATGTCGGTTTTGTACGAAAAATTTATTTGACGTGAAACAAATTCCTGATAGAAAGAGATTATATATCGCATTAATAAAGAGGGTTTCTTTCTTTCTGCCTATATTGTCTTATTAAAACAGACTTAAAGTAATTACACGTTTCGTGGTAGGATTTAGCTCGCGGTCGAAGAGAAAATGTATCTTAAACATTTTGAAAAAAAAGAAATGACACATCTTGTTTTTAAAAAACAAGATGCAATTACTACTGTCGCAACCTCTCACAGAAGAATTGAAGAAATCACAACCCTTTGGATCGCCGAAAAAAAGGAAGGTAAGAATATCTAAAGAATTTCCAAATGTCATACCTGTCCAGATTTCTGAGTTTTTAAAAAACATCTTCTTCAAATGGAGCAGGGACCGTTTCTACAAACGTTCCAGTAGCTTTGGCCCACGGAAAAACTTTGATATCTACATCGAAGGGAGGGTCAAATTGCTCGTCTTTCCTTTAAAAAAAACTTTATTCAGGTTAATTTCGTGATACTTTAATTGCTTGAGTCTTAAATGTAAAACGCAAAAATCGAACCCAGCTTGTCAGGTGCAGTTGTTCGGGCGCCAGTGGTTTTAGCACAGCACACTTTTCAGTTAATTTCACAGGGGAAGCATTTTGAACCATGTGGCTATTCTGCTTTGGACGTGCTTAAGGAATAGAGGAAGAAAACAAGCTTACAAAATACGAAAATGTTGCAGCTTTGTCTTCGGTGCGCGCGCAAAGTTTATCCATCAACCTCGATCTCATTCACTCGACCCAGTCTTTAAAGCTAGTTCAAAACTTATTGGCCATTCGAGGCGGTCGCCACTACTTTTAGCTCATTACCAGCTGGCCCACTTTAGCTTTTACAAGTTCAGATAAGGCAAGGTTAGTTTGGCCATTTAAAGTTGGAAATGAAATCACTGGATTAAAAACTCTCTGTAGCTCACTGGAAAATCGGAACATTGCCTTTTTTACCGAATTGTCCAGGTTGCTAAAAATGATGAAATAGCAAAAATACACGCATTGTTAATGCGTACGTTCCATAAAAAAGTGGCTTTTGTAATATTCGAATTCGAATCTTTGTTAATTCCATTTGCTCAAAACCTCCACATCAGTTACAACAAGAAATTATAAACTGTCGCTTACCATGAAAATATGCGAGATATCATAAAGGCAAATGTGCTTGATATAATCAAATATTACAATGAAAGCTGTCAGAGAATACAGCGAGACAGCACCCTTCTTTTTAATTTTTTGATTCTGGTGAAGAAAGAGCTAAGGCTTCCCTAACGCAGCTAAATTATTAGGATCCTCTCGTGCTGGATCTTATTGGAGCAATCAAGCTTCGCTTTGGCTGAAATGGCATTTGACTATAACTTGTGCCGGCGTTTTTCCTGTCTTACAGGGATTAAAATAAATATTTGGGAACCTAAGCAAAAGTCCATTAAAAATGAATTTATAATTTTAGCTAGAATTTCACGAATGGCTAGATGTGTTTACCTTTTCATACGGCGCCACACCTCAACTTCAACATAACATGGGTGAGCAGTGTTGAGTTCGAAATGGAAACTTAAATAACCTGGCGTCGGATTTTTCGCCTGCAGCCCACGCAATTAAGTGATTTCAAGTGTTTGTTTCGCAGAGGACGGCAAAGAGATGAACAAAGTTTTGAGACACACGTACTGAGCTATTGTTTTTCCCATTAAATCTTTTGTTTTGCCAAGTTGTTGTTGTCGTCGCCGACGTGGTTTATTCAGGATCTGTATTATCGTGTGGGAGGAGAATGTGTTACCTCCTTGCAAGTTTAATATCTTAGCTAATTGTTGAAACAATACCTCCCAAAAAAAATGTTCATTATGTAGTCTAACAGCACAGCTACTACTTAAACTTAACTACCAGTGTGAAAGATGTTTCAGTCGAAAAATAATGCAGTCTTCTTACTTATTCCAGGTATTTAACGAAGATTTTGAATACCCTTTAAACGATAAGGGAAACCTTGATTTCCATTTTGTTCGTCCATCAGAGCTCGCTAAAAGCGCGTATCACGTTAAACTGAGGCATCAAAAAAGAACAAAAATACAAATTCAAATGTTTTCCAACATACACAAGGCTTAATCAAATCGTGACACTCGACAAAAGTGAATCTGAGGACCAGTGTCTTGTAAACAACCACCTCCAAAATGAGTGTTGAACACATTTTTCAATCTTTCACTATTCAAAGTTCAGTCCATAAAGATTTACACATGCTTCTACTATCTCTGTCCAGAAAACATGACTCTAATTCGAGTTAATTCAAAGAAACCAATTTAAACATCTTTTCAAATCAAAGGTGGTCGATGAAATTCTCATGAAAACTGAGAGCTTCAATTCTTCTTTTGAATAAAGAACGTACATTAGTATCGGAGAAAACAACTACACTCAAACCATTCGCTAAAATTTAATTAAACCAACATGGGTGAAAAAGAGTTCGAAAGTAGATAGATATAAGAAAAAAATTATTACAGAAGCGAAATTGTTGGGATTATTATTGATAAAAAAACATTGAAGCCATGTTGGTGAGACTTGTTGGTGAGGTCTGCAAAAGAGCTGCAAGGCAGATGTGTTTTATGTTCCAGGGTTAAAACGGAATAGCTATTTTGCTATAACAGAAAACGCGAAGGAACAAAGATCCGAATCCGAAAGGTGTTGAAAAGCATATAGATATATTCACATTTCCTATATTGAAAGTGATGCTTGAGTAAAGTCTTGACGATTTAAGATAGATCACTTTGAACCAGACTATTTTACGCCTACTGCGACAGAACTACTTCATTGTGGCGACACAAATCTAATTGCAAAACACATTTTTTTGGTTGATTGTCTTTGAAAATAGCAAATTTAAAACTGCACATCGGTTTGGGTGTCAACGACAAGAAACGATGCGCAGATTGCTGTCCTTGGTGATACAAGAATCGCTTAAAATAATCTACCTCAGTTTTTGCTTTTATCCATTTCCAGTCGCAAATAGACCCGTCCTTCCTTACCAGCTCATGCTCAATTCGCCAAACCTGCTGAGATTTTCGTAAGATTACTTTGAAGCTCATTAGTCTGGTTCGCCGTATGATAAAAATCTGGTATTTTTTTAGAAAATGTGTCTTACAAGTGGTTTGCTGTTTGGCAACCTCGCTGGTGAGGTTTCAGGCAAGAACCGATCAAATGCTACTTATGTATCTTGCAAGTGCAGTGACAGGTGTGATGGAAAGTCATGAAGAGCAAATAGCCGATTGCATCAGACTTGTAGACAAAATGACTCGATTTCATATGAAATGATCGGTTTTTGGCGAAAAATGAGTCGAAGACAAAACTCGAAAACGTGACTCCCCTTGACAAGTGATGAATATCGAAAAAATTAAGAAAAGGACCAAGCTTCATGATCTTGATAAATTTTTGTTGTCAGATGCATTGATATCGTGATAGGATTTAGCTTGCGGTCGTTGAACAAATGCATCCTAATTGTCTTGGACGAACGTGACGCATTAAAACTTTAACACTGAGTATCAAGAAATTTTGAGAAATGCGTCGTCTAAATTCCAATGCTCCTTACAAAGTTGTCAACGAAGATCAAAAGGAAGACTTGTAGCGTCGCGGCACTTATTTAAGTTATGTCCGTCCTCGTTTCAGCAAATGATAATTTACGGCTCAGCCAAACTCCAGTTCATTCTTTTGCTTTTTAAAATAATTGTGTTTTGGAAGGATTAGCAATTGTAAACTTTTTCAAGTTTGCAAACAGTCAGTGATAGACAGGGAAACGTTTGCAGCCTTACTGTAAGTGTTCGATAGATAACGATATGCTTATTTCGATATGCGAACCCCAATCTGACTTTCTTAGGGGAAATCTACCA
This sequence comes from Pocillopora damicornis, assembly GCF_964200805.1. NCBI lineage: Eukaryota > Metazoa > Cnidaria > Anthozoa > Scleractinia > Pocilloporidae > Pocillopora > Pocillopora damicornis. Next base: position 31,550,646 of record NC_142672.1, on the reverse strand, counting down.
AATTTGAGTTATGAATTAAGTCAACTGCAAAATTTGATTTGCTGAGTATTTTGTCATTTGTTTCCCTTCATTAGCGCACTTTATCTCAATGTAGATGGTTCTGTATAGACGCAACCTTTGGGTCTTCGAAACTTGTAACATTTGACGAAAATTTTCCATCACGCTTACCTTTTGAGGATAAGCATATGCAGTTTTCATTTAATCAAATCCTTTGTCGTAACGCATACCATCAAAAAAAAAAAAACAAATAAAAAAATAAATGTAAATTTTGATGTTTTTAAGCCTAACGCTCTAGCTTCAGAACCTTACTAAGGCAGAAGTGATTCTTTCATTGTCTAATGTTTGGAATCGAAATTGCGGTTACAAAACGTTTCTTTAAAAATAAAGAAAATAAACATATCTAATACTTGCCTAAGGGCAGAAAAAATAATCCTCCGTCGTGCCCTGAAACATCTAGAAAATTTTCTATAGTGTTTCTTTCAGTTATCAGTTTTTTTTTCCACAAGCTATTTATAATTAAGTAAAGTACATTTTACAATAACACTACAGTTACTTAACTGCTTTTCCGTTTTCCTTTTCACTTTATCACCTAAAATGCGTTCTGAATGCTAATTGCAGGATAACCAATCAGTGATACACCTACAAAATGTTTATCATGCGCATAAAAGTGGCCGGAAAAGGAGGAAAAGTAGCGACTTCTCCACAAGATGGCCACCTGCGGTAGACATGATACTGTAGAACACAAAATGAGGATTCTCCTGAAGACTATTATGTCTACCGTTCACTCTCTCCCCCTTGTACTGAAAGCCTTTTTAGTTTCAAACATCTATGTCAACCTCAATTTGTTTAGATTTTAAAAGACTGATTATTTCACAAGGATTCATTTCAGACCTTTAATATAAAATTTAAAGTTGAGCAAAAATTTTGCCTCAAATCGAAAAAAAAGCAATTAATAATAATTAAGCTTTTTTTCCGATAAAAGGATTCGAAGGAGCAAACGAACAAAATCTATCAGAGCTCAGTACATGACAACTGCATCGAAACGAAGCTTTCATTTTTTTCTGTCATTTGAGTTTGTTTTTCTTTTCTGCAGAATTTGATCTTTTTTTTTTTTAGCTTAAGCTTGCTGATCTAATTGAGTGCCCGTCTGAACGGCACTTGTCATGGATTAGTTATCGAAACAGATGAGGAAAGCACCATCTGTGGAATAATACTACTTATTCCTATTCCCGAACGTACTTTCCTTTTAAACGGGAAAAAATTTTGAAGTCTTAGTAAGTTAGGTCACCGCTGTAGACATAACTAATTTAAGGTCTACAGTTAAGTTCGCGGCCTTTCATTAGCATCATCAAACTTTTTGTTTTAATGGACGGTGATGATTTTGCAACGCTTGTTTGGCAAATAGAAGGATTTTCGAGTCAAAGTAGAGAAAAAAAATACTCTGTTTTATCAAGAACTTGAGATAAAGTACAGTGAAACATAAATTTAGATATTTGCCTCAAGAGGACATTTTTAGCTTTCGTCGCAAATTACAGACAGAGTTGGCGATTTTAAAATGTATTGATTTCTCCTTTTTCTATGAAGGTAAGTTACATCTCAGCGATAAGACTTATTTACACAATGGGAACCAATAATAAAAAGGTTTGAATGATGGAAATCCATTTCCACTGACAGTCTATTATAGAGTAACTTCAAGTTGCCATAGTGAGACAGCAGTCTAAATGATAACAATCGTTTTGTATAAAAATAAAAAAAAATAAAATAATTATAATTTCTACCTTAACATCGTTGCCAAAGTGACTTTGATGATTCCCGCTGAGTTGTGTAAGTTCTGAGTTTCCCACTCGAAAATGAATTGTAGTATTTCCTAAAAAATTGATGGGAGCTATAGTATCGCGTGACTAAAGACAACATTTAGAAGAGGAGGGAGGAGTTTAATTCTAGATAGCAAGACAATTTGATCCGATTGGGAGAAACTTTCATTCAGCGTGTAAATTGAAGCTGTTGTTATAGTTGAAGTTAGGATATTTTCAACTCGAAAGATCCAGTTTCCAACTGGAGCTTTAACTGGAAGGGCTAGACTTGACTCTATTACCACAAATTTTCTCTCAAAACTACCAGCACATTACCTTCAGATGTTGAAGCTGGTGTTCACATCGAAACATTACATGTCATTTTCATTTCATTCTTGAATAATAAGTGCATACATCTGGATGTGCCTTTGACAGTGAAGAAACCACTCTCTCCTCCAACTTGAAGGGCTATAGCTGACTATTTGACAAAAGATGTTATTTCAAAACTACTGAGAAATGAAAAAAAATGTAGTATCTCGTGTAGCTGTTGACATAGATGTCCAAGTTATAAATCTATCTCGAGTTTTCTTCAACTTGTTTTACAATGAAAAGCGTCAGTGCCGGGGGAAGTAGATTTTCTTCTGCGAATTTTTTTTCATACGAAGATGAGTCTATATCATGTTCGATCAGTCGGATGTAAGCCGTTGGATTTAAATATCAGTCTACAAGTTTCTGGCATTTCTGACCAATAAAACTTCGCTACAGCGATTAGGGAAATTACATTTTGTTGAGATGTGATGAGTTTAGGATATGTAAACTTACGACTACGAGGAAAAGGTACTCAAGAACGTTTCGTGCGGAAATGCACCTCTCAGAGGCTTAAAACGTTGACCTATTGTGAAGTATTCCAACCACAAATATAAAAGAAAAATAAGGGAAGGATGCGCGTTTTACCGCAAAGATCAAGCGAATTTTACCCGCTAAACCTTAACAGATAACTTGATATTGGGTTGGGCGTGAACTGTTGACAATTTTAACGCGTCATATGCCGTTACATGGAAATAGAATGTCCTTGATTTAGAACGCTGAACTATGCAAAATATAAACATTTAAACTTAAGATGAATAAGGGAGTCCACCTTTTTTTCCTTCCTTTAAACATCACTATCATTCTCTTAAAGCTAAGCCAAGGTTTACGTCGGCAGAATCCATGCGATCGACAATTTTCGACATATTATGAAACATTAACATCTTGGAGGTTTCTTTCGTAATCTAACTGCGTCACATAGAATTCCAGTTTCAGCACACAACGCGTGACGCTTTTATGAATGAATTCTGAACTTCTCTGTCTTGTTTGGAGCTAAAAAATTTCCCTTTCTGCCACTCCTGCTATGGTGGTCTCTGAACTCGGCCAACGAAGAGCTCAAGGGAAAACGTGACCAGTTTGACAACCGCTGACAGGTTATGTTGCAATTAACCAGCAATGCGATAAGCTTGGGTACTTAACGTACCTTTGTGTGTATTTCAAGGCCACAACCATAGATATTTTTGTTTCTCCTTCCTTAGCTGAGGATATAGACAGGATTGAAATTTATCAACCCATCCTGCTTTTTGATGTTGAGAAAATGTATCTTATTTGCTTTATGATATATGTTCTACTTACTTATGATTAATCAAATATTTTGAGAGTCAAAATCACGCAAAACAGCAATATTAAATCAAAAGTGAAAGTGATGATTAGTTTCTATGAGAGGCAAGCGAAGTCTCTCTTCGAGCTATCAAAACTTTAGGAAATGTATGATGATCCTCAAAAAACGGAAGCTTTGACAAGGCGTAATATTCAAGGCTTTATTTCGTGATCGGATATTCATTCTTTCCAAAGCAAGAAAAACTAATCTCTTACAATATAGTATGACGACAAAAGATGTGAGTCGTACGTTTTTTATTCTGGTGGCGGCGGAGATAAAGGTGGTGGATCAACATTTCCAGAAGGCTGCGGGGGCAGCGGAGGAACCGTATTGCCTCCTGGGCTTTGTTGAGTACTTTGTGGGAGAGGTGGAGAAGTTGTTGGGGGTGGGGGAAGAATTGAAGGGACGGGTGGAAGACTTGGTGGGAGAGGTGAAAGACTTGGTAATGGAGGCGGAAGACTTGGAGGGGGAGGAGGAAGACTGGGTGGGAGAGGCGGAAGACTTGGAGGGAGAGGTGGAAGGCTCGGCGGGAGACTTGATGGGATGGGTGGAAGACTAGGTGGTAGGGTGGGAATAGGTGTTGACACATCATCTCCACCCTCACCTCCTCCAATAGTACTGGTTAAGAAGTTGATCCACGGGAGATACTTCTTGATGTTAGCATAGACCCCATACTTCAAAGCCCTGGCACATCCTTTTCCCCAGGAGGTTACTCCAATCTGTACCCACTGCCGACGATTTACAGGATTCTTGCATACAAGTGGTCCTCCAGAATCACCTTGACAGCTGTCAACGCCTCCTTGACGCAACCCGGCACAGATCATGTTCTCAGTGATTTTCTCCCCATATGATTGGTTATGACGACAAGCCTGGCGGTCTACTATTGGTACCTTAGCCTGCATGAGTACGGGCGAAGGAGCGCCATCTTCCTGAGTAGTACCCCAACCACTAATCATACATTTTGTACCTGGTGGAAACTTATACTCTGGTTCAGACAAACAGATAGTGTTTACGCGACCAGTGAGATTAGCAGGTCGGTCGAGTCGTATTAAGGCCAGATCATTGTCCGTCGTATGATGATCCCAATCTGGATGGATGTAAATGTGATCGATTGCAAAATCCTGCTCGAATCCCTCCTTTTTATTCAAGTCGTGTTCTCCTGTGAGAGACATGGAAACCTCGTTACCACTACTACTAATAGCAAAAATCACTGGGAGATTTCGGTATGAAAATCGTCCAACAGGTTAAACGATATCATAACTCAGCGGGTGGTGGGCAAAGAGTAGAGCGCGAATTGCTGCATGATGTACATGGAAACGAAAAGTCAAACTGGCGCACATGGCTTGTTAACGCCACTTACAAGGCCAGGCAACAATTAGCCGTTGCCAAAAATAAACGAATAAAATATAGAGACGAAGGTTTTTAAGTAGTTTCACCAACCAAGTCTAATAAACATCATTTTCTTGTTTGCAGTGATATCAAAGCAATGTGCCGCCGTTAGGACCCATTCGGGGTCCACCAGAGATCCACCACAAAACTGCTTCCCCTTGTCGGACCCCAACGCCCAGATCATGGCAGCTTGCCAGGGCCACGCACCAGGCTTGGCGACAATACCGCCGACAATCCTTGTTACTGTCTTACTGGTTCCACACAATTGCAGACCTGTTTAGAGGGCATTTTCGATTAAAATTCTGAAGAGCGGACTCTCTCCACCCGTGAGTGCCCTCAAACCTCTACTGAAGCCTTATTAAATGCTGAGGAGGCTGAGGCGGGAGGGGGTGAGGGGCAGTGTGGACATGTAAAATGGCCTAGCATCCCTCTAGAAGGAAAGGCAATACTCTTTGTCACTTTAAACTACAGCAACATGGATAAGCACCGGATGAATTGGCCACTGACTCGTGTTTTTTTTTTACTTCATTGAAATCAGCCCAATAGATTTAAAGCTACCCCAAAGACAACTCATAAGCGAAGAGTTAGCAAGAGAGCCTACAGCTTCTGTGAAAGAAAATTATGTAAGTTAATTATATATAATAATAAAACAAACCTGTATTTCCACCTAGGTGCTTACTGGTCCAAGACACTTGGAAACCCTTTCCCGTGTCTGATTCGTCCGAGGCAAGTTTTATATACAATGAGGTTCCTTGCGCATACACTTTAGCAGGAAGGCTAGAACCACAGTAACGGCCTGGAAATACAGAACACTTTGGTACGGGAAATAAATTCCAATTGCAGATTTTAACAATGTATCGAAAAAGAAAAAAAAAGGGATGAATTCGTTCTTCATTTTGGTAAAGACACGTAAATGGAAATATTAATCATACATACTTACAGAAACATGTGTTCGCTGGAGTTTGGGGAAAGTTGGTCTATAAATAGCTATGTGCTTAACCATGGATAATTTCAAACGCGCACAGCAATGTTTATCACACTTATACAAACCGATCAAATTCGAAGAGGCCTTGTCACCATCCCTGATCTCTACATGGTCGTATTTGCATTTTGAACTTTCTTCCATATCAAACTTGTTAAACGTCAAAGTTAGAGAGTGAGTGACGGGTACAGTTATCACCCACTCGCATTCGATATTGGTGGGGTATTGATTGGGATATCCAGGAGTCTGGAAACTACCGTTCTCGTCAGTGAATGTAGCCCCGCACTCTTTGGATAAAAAACAAAAAACAAAACAAAAAAAACCATCAAAATGAAATCTTCTCACTTCCAGTCAAGTCTTCAATGATGACTGAGAGTACCCTTTTGAAAAATTAAAAGAACCTACTTCTTGTAATCTCTGCTAGCTTTCCATCTTATGGAACTAAGATTTGAGAAAAACCGAAACGGGGATTATCCTCTGAGGGATTATTTTATGTGGAATAAACGATGTACCATGATGTGACTTTCAGGTGAGTTTCAAGTAAATTTCCAAAACAGACGAGAAGATTGATATCAAGTTTTCCACACAAGATTGGTCACGCGTAGATAAACGTGCGGAAGACCAAACATGTTCAAACTACACGGAACGAACGAATACTGTCAAGATACTTAAAATTCACAAAGGTAAAGAGAAAGATAAGACAACAGCACCATGATGAAAGACTATGAAAGGGGGTGTTTCTTTTGTCTGCGTTGTCGTTAACTAATCTTAGACGATAACAGCAGCCAATCGATATTATCTATGTCAAGCAATGGTTACAATTGCAACAATGGGCTCACTCATGTTGTTAGCGACTGCCCGCCAAACTGCCTGGAAACCTTTCCCTGTATCAGCCTCATCCGATTTCAGAGTAATGTGCAATGATTTTCCAGAAGAGCGAACAAGTGAAGGAGTTGTCGAGCCACAGAATGTTCCCAGTTCGGCTGACTTGGACTACAAAGAGTAAAATTGATGAAAATCATCATCACATGCTCTTTTGATGTTCAAAACAACGTCATTGGTAAATTAAGAGATTCAAAGTCTCGGAGACAGTAAATATCTACTCCTGCTGAACGCAGCACAAATTGTAAACACGTTTCAACACATTATTTATCGATATATTTACCGTGGATCCATCCAGAATCTCCAAACTGTCATATTTGCACTTTTTGCTGTACTCTATATCAAGAGACTTAAACTCTAGTTCAATCACTTGTGACGGCTTAACTTAAAAAAACCAAGACGCATGTTACGTCAGTAGGGTAAGGTCCCGGATAATTGGGTGACGTCACTGAACCGTTGGAGCCCGTCAACTGTTTACCGCAATCTGGAGGTAAATAAAATGATGTCACCCAAATCATTTACTTATAGGAGTGTAAACCTTGTGCAACCTGTTCACAACTCCAAAACAATTTAAGTTTTGCGCGTAAAGATAAAGTATCATTATCATTATCATGACTTTAAAAATTTTTGGACTATGAGCATGCGTTTTCACCGAGTTTTGCTACCCTTGAAAAGTTATTACCGATGCGTATTTATTCTCCCCTCCCCCCTTCTGCCCCTCCCCCTTCCCCCCGTCTAGACCAGTATACGGTAACCAAACCAGTCTCGTCGGCGTAGCTGGCTGTTTTTGTCTTCGCGTTGACGTATGATGGGGCCGCAAAAAGCCACAAAAAGTTAGGATCACAGAAACTGGAGAATCCGTGCGATTTGAAGTTCCACTGTTTCATTTTACTCAGTTCGACTGCCTATATGTATTAAGTTTGTCAAGCGGTAAAGAGAAATTTGCAAAACTCGCACACAATTTTTTTCTGAAAGGTAAAAAGATCTGCTGCAACTAGTTTGATAAATTATAATAAGTCTGAATTTTAGAAACTCTCTACGGAGGCCAATTTACATTTCCAGCTTAGTTCATAAAACCAAGTTGTCAGATGTCAATGCCTCTTCTAGAATGATACAGTTAAAGACAATCACAATGTACTTCTATATTGCTTGCTTATATCAGTTTTAGATAAAACTGAATGCCTTGTTGTTTGTATTTAATACTGAAGCAGGTACAAATGTGATTTCAGCTGCGCATATGTGATGAGTTATCTGTTACTGGTGTTGTAGAAGATGTCGTGGCGTAATTATTATTGACTCAAAGTTATTTAAAGTATACATTTGTTCAAACAAGCTATTAAACATTAACGATACCTGCTTTCTTCTGCTTTGGTGCTCTATGAACTCTCAACAATATATCCTAAAAAAGATCAAACAAGTCTAGGATATTTTACTTAAATGTTCGAAAATTTAAACGGCAAATTTTGCTAAATTTTACGCTCTAAATCATTCTATAACGAGATTTGATCTTTTTTTAAACCATTAACTACTCAAACCTAGTTCTTGGATATTTGAGGCCAAGCACGGAACAAACCTTTCAACTGTTTTGAACAATCTATTCTCGGTTAGGTGTGTTATGAATGTGATTTCACCCTATTATATCTGATGCTTTGCCTTTTTTCTGTGAAAGGTAAGGTAACCATGCTGCTGAGAAAGTAATCGCCCAACGCGGAGCTGTAACTTAAGCTGATTTTGTAGTTAAGGGATTTGACCCGATAATCCCAATTTCACTTTCTGTGATCAAAGATAAACTCAGTAAATACGCGGCATAAAGCTTGCGAGGCCCTCCATAGAGGATATTGCTGATGAGTTCTACGGCATGCAAGCCATCAGATCTCCATTTTCATTCTCAACACAGTTACAAATTGAAATCTAACTCTATCTTTAATGACAAGCCATCGTTATCAGCAATACAACTTTAGTTTAGTTTTCGATTCTATCACCAACTCACCTTTTCTTTCCTCTGATAAGGCTTGCCCTGAACAGTGAAGGAAGCACCCAGAATAAACATCGGTAGCAACATAACAGGCAGCATTTCGCGCCGTTATCGAGCTATGTCAAAACTCGCTCAATTTCTATAAGTCGAATTAATATTTGTGGTTTCTGCCTCTCTGCCTTTGCAGTAGTTAATTGTGTCGTTTGTCAGTTATCGCTCTATGTATTATTTCTAAAAAGGGAATTGAAGTCTTTTATTGACCCAGGTGGATATATGAGTAAATAAGCTACCGAGGAAGGGAATAAAATGTATTGCATCTATCTCCGTAATATTTCACTTTTATGACTTACGAAATAATAAAAAGATTCTGACTACACTAATACAAGACATTTAATGTGGAAAGTATATTTTGGATGGTTCAGTCGGTCTCAGTACTTAGTATACGCATCCTGATCCAATCTCAATATGCGTACAGTGAAATTAGGGGTTCTTCAAGCATAATTATCCTGTGCTACGCCAGATACGAAAAACCACCCAAAAAAACTGTGTATAGGTGGCAAAAAAATATGTGGAAACGTATTCCTCACCTAATGCAGCAGTACAATACCCCGAGAAAAGTGTTCACAAACCTGGTTACACTACTAATCACAAAGAAAAAATAAAAAATTGCGATGATATTCTTCATCGAGTTGGAAAACGAAAGAAAGAAAAAGAAGAAAGTGGTCAAACGTAAAGCTGATCGACCTAGAATGTCTGGATCAATATCAGTATCTGGGCAACTGCCAACCTACTCCTCCCCTAACCCAACATTAAACCTAACTTGTTAGGTTAGGGGAGGGGTAGTTGGACAGTTGCCCAGATACTGATATTGATATTGATCCGAATGTCTGATTTTTCTCGCGAAAAGTAGTTCTCTCGTAGTTCAAGAATACATTCGTTCCCATTTTTTTTTTTTATCATTGTTGACATTTTTGCCATAATCGCGCTCACTTAGTCAACCCCTAAGGGGGGGCCAGGTGTTCTAGCTAAGAGTTAGTAGAATTGCAGTTTTCCTCCAGGTTTTAGTCAGCTTTCCTCGTGAGAGTTATGGAAAATTCAGCGTTATAGTGATACTATCTTCTTGAATTAAATACATTTCCAAAAATTTAATCTTTACACCGATAACTCTCCCTTCCATGAATGACGCGTAACGTGCGCCCAAATAATAAGTTGTTATGCCCTTTTTTTCATAACATGACTGTGGGATAAGACCACGACAGTATGCAGACCATTGTTTGCGCTTTATTCTTATTATAATTTAATACTGCATAATGCCTTTACACAACATGCTAAGCATTCCAGCAGTATCTCAGTGCACCTCTGCCCAGATTACGTAATAGACACGAATAAGAGAGGCACAAAAAGCTTTCTCCTTCCTAGTGCTGAGGTTTGAACATACCAGTATGTTAAATGTATATCTGACAACTATTCAAACTCACCTGCTTGCCGAAGCATCTTCTTAACAGGCAGTCTAGTCTCGTGCCCAAACCTTCAATTCTACGGTCACTTACAATTACACGATAGGATCTGAATGCGAGGTTACAGACAATCCTAGCTTCTCCGTTGCAAGATCATTATCAAACACCGAAAATAATAGAAAACTATAATCATTGCAAGTCTTACAGAGACTTTTTCAACTTTCAAAGAAAAAACAAAGCTTTTCAACTTTTATCTGCCTGCAAACTTGAAAGTTAGCGGGGAGCTTCGAGCTCAGCCCGTATTGTGCGCGAGTTGCTATATTTAACACATATGTGTTTACAATCCTGTGTATAAGAATGCTAATTCTTACCTCGCAGGTGCACACACCGGCGACATTGACGCTCACAGTCACCCACACACTTCGTCATTCAAATATATCTGCGTGACTTTCTACAGGAGGTCAGCAGGTTGCTGAGCTACTGAGTGGGCCATCAACTTCAAGTTGAAAACCACCCATAAACCACCATGGCGAATTAAAAAAGGGGCTGAGTCGCCATGGTCTCGAGTGTTAGCCGTTGATGGGACCAAATAGCTCCGCGACAAAGGATTGACCGGCTTAAAACGATAGCATTTCGAATCTCAACGTAACGATTTATCTGCCTTTATCAACTGCTTGTCAATAATAAAAAACTGTCTCGCTCGCCTACCAACGCAGGACAACAGTTCCTTTAAAAACAATTGATCCGCGTATTTCGTCACGTTTCGCAGCAACTTGAAAAATTTAGCTCAGATTTTCAATTTTATAATTTTCATTCCTTTTCTGTCCTTCGCATCCTTAATCAATCTTTTTGCCCCCTTTGATCTAGGCGCATTTCTTAAGTGTTTCTCTTCTGTATCATACTAAAATTATATACTTCTTTTAAATTGATGACCTTTTTAGCTCCATAGAGATTCCCCCAAAATACTTCAAACCCATTTTCTATTTAGTGTCGAAGCGCCCGAACCAAAATGTTCCCCAAGTCCAAGAAAATTTAACATTATCATTATTCAACAATAACTTAAAAGTAGAAATAAGTAAACTACTTGAAGCGCACAGGAAAACACAAGTGAACAAGTCGCAATTTGTTTTAGGTCCGCTTCTAATTGGTTTAAGGGGTGGCTGACTTTTAACCGATTGCAAGGCAACTCAAATTACCTCAGGAAATTAAGGTAAAGGGATGCAAATAATTTGCTTTTATCATCGCGCCCATCGCTGGGGAAGAGAAATCGGACGGGTGTGTCTTTTATATCGGTCGTTTATTGTAGCCAGCGATTGATTTCTTTTTAAACAAAATGTTTCATATGGATTGAGATGCCTACATGCCTAGATCTACACAACTGACCGGGTAGTTCAACATGCCGTAAATTATGAACAATGATGACACTTTGATGGGCCATTTCAGGCTTGCTATAATCAAATGCAACTCAGTGCGAGTATTAATAGGGCATTGAAAAATTATACAACAGCGACATTAGTTGGTGAGAACAAGTAACTACGTAAACTTGAGTTGAATGCTTTCTTCATATCTTATCAGCTGAAATCCTTATTGGATCTCTTGTCCAATGTGAAGAGTTTCAATAAACCGTTATTTTGTTTAGCTAAGGGATGCCACAGGCAAAATGTAGGAAATTCTATAGCTTTTGCGACACAAATCACGGCATTACATAGAAGCAACGTCTTCGACCAAACAATATCACCATGACTTGACATTCGTCCTATTAAATTCTTCCGCGCGGACATCTCATGCCGTTAGTCAAGTGACCCTATCTTACTAAACAACTGTGAGTTCTCGTTAGAATTTCTTTACTTAATTTCGAAACTAGTTGACGAGAATAAAGACTCACATCGGCTGAATGGTACAATTTTGGTTGATAATACAATTTCCTGTTTTATTTCATTTTTTACACTGTATTATATGACAGGTATGAAAAAATTCCTTTTTGATTAATACATCTTAATAAAACCCACATACTTTATACTACTAATGTTAATTATGTTTTCAATATACTATCGACGTCAATTAACTGATGCATTCATGAAAAACATGTCGATTCTCTGGAATATTTTATAAATATAGAAAAGAAATGTGTTTAACTCAAAAGCCAGGTGTAGGCTTCTAATACTTCCTCCATTATCCGTGGCAACCAAACATACTGAAAACAAAACATACATGTTATGTCTTAGAACTATGGAAATAGAACTGCAAAATTAACACATCGATTAAGTAACAAACTAGAACTCATCTGCTCTTAAAGAAATGCTTTGATTGAAGTGTTAGTTCATGTCTTCATTAACTTATTTACAAACGTCAAACAAAAGGAGATAGTGTTTGGTGAAGTAATGCTTCAGCGGCCTGCTTTGAGATCTTAAATCTTGTTATCCTAAGAAGTCCTTTATGTTGTAAAGTAGTTGTATCCGCTTTTCATGCTGCGATACACTTTTCTGTGTGTTCATTATCCGTGATATTAGAAATAAATTGTCGCCACTGGTCCTCCCGCCCGCTGTTTCTTTCTTGTCGTCACAGCGAATAAATCCAAGTTTCTGAGTCCACGTTATTCAGGTCTGAATAATTCGGAGCTCGACTAATTTCCGCACCAGTTTCCTTCTGACTTAGATCTCTTTGCTCTCCCAACAAATTTGTCTCACTTACAGCATAACGCTTCAAAACATCGCTAGAGAAAGCCGAATTAAAACTTTTCAAGCGGGGTTTCTTCCGAGGTGCCTCTTCTGGTTGTGGGTCATTCTTGACACGAGGGCATGAATTTTTCTTTGTGAGCTTTGGTTTCTCGGGAGCAGTGTGAAGGCTTTCGTCACTCTTATCGCCACTTTTGCCAAAACTTGAATTTAAGTTAAATTTCTCATCTACGTACGCACCAAAGCTCTGTGCAAGAAACTGCTGACTTGCGCGTAAAACTTCCTCAGAAAGAGCTCTCTTAGCTTTTGGAGTCCAATTTTCGCAGTTTTCAACATCACCACTGGAATGTAAACTCTCAGTTTCCAGGCTTGATGTTGACCCGTCCATGTAGGGTAGAAGCAGATGCTCTTTCCCAGCTCTAAGAATCGCTGAAGCTAAAAGGAAAACTATTCCTTCTCCTTTTGCGACATCTATAGCAAGTTGACCTTCTTGCGACATTGCTGTTACATCCACGCAAGAGTTAATTAGAAAGTTTACTACGTCGACATGTCCGCCAAAAGCTGCGTAATGCAAACAAGTCCATCCGCGCTCATCTCGCAGCTCTAACTCCGCTCCATTTTCCATCAACAACCTAGCCATTTCTAACTGACCAGAGAGGCAGCTGCGATGCAGGACTGTGCTCCCTTTCTCGTCCTGTTCATTTATCCTCGCTTTGTGAAACTTCAATGCAAATTTGAGTTGCGCAAGGTCATTTGCCTCGATCGCTATATTGAATACTCCCGCAACACTTGTCCTCCTTTGACGATGTGCCATAGCAGGAGCCTGTGAGCTTGTATCTGTTGGTTTATTTGACGAAACATAAATGCTACATCACTTTCATCTTGTTCTGTTTAAAGAATGACACAAATGATTAACGGTGATGTAATTCTCGCTTCAACAAGCGCATTATTATGTAAATTACGAATCGGTTCAAAATATAATAAGCTTCAGTTTATTCGGATACTGTCATGAAAACTCCTTTGAATACAAAGCATGGTTTATTTGTTGAGGGAGTTGATGAGTACGTTGTGTTATCTTTGGAAAATTATCCATACTTTCAGATTAGTAAAGAAGTTAGTAAGCTCAATGCAAAGCTATCAGGAAGTCAAGATGTTTAAGCAACTAAATACGATTTACTTTGGCCTTATATAATAGGCTAATTTAGCTTTTCAACTACTCCTGAGCCGAACTGAAGATCCAAATCGGAAATTTCAAACATGGCTCTCTTTGAGAAGTCACGATATATTTGATAAATATGTGTCAAACGTAGAGAATCTGTTAGATATATGGTAATTTTGTATGTCATCTTTTCTTAAGGTGGGAGGTCGCTGAAGTCGTTGAAAAGGGGGCCAAAAAGTGAAGAGGACAATGAGCTGGAATAAAGAAATACAAGGCCAAACTTTCTATAACCTTTCCGCAAGACTTGCAAACTATGACGTGCCTCTTAGGGAATCATGTAAATCTCTGTAGCGCCTTTGCTTACTGAAGTAATTAGTGATTCAGCAAGTAGTCGGTGTTTTAACACTAGCGCGTGACAAATCCTTACAAAAAAAAGAAGCTGTCATCTAATGAAAAATAAAAAAATTACGTTGTACTTTTTTCAATAATGCATGCTTACTATTGCAATATATTCCACAGCTCCTAAAGCTGTACATATAGATTAATTTAGTAAATGTTGTTCAAGGTGGTACCGGCTTCATTTTCATTAAGTTTGCCACTTCAGTTTCATTAAGTTAAGCTTACAATCTAATGCAATAATGCCAAAACCACAACATTGTTTATCAGAAACCACAATTTTTCGTTGAACGGGCAACTTTCACGGTTATTTGAAAACGACGCCAGATTGTAAAGTGAATCGCTATGAAACAGAAAGATTTTGTAAAAGACTAAACTAGATCCCGTCGAAACCACCACCAAACTGTACCTTCTCGAGCTTTTACCGGATAAAGTATCTTAGAACATTCTCTTGAAGTTGATAAACACCGAAGCAGCTTAGAATAAAATAAGCTTAATTCCGGCATCTGCTTGATTTTTATCATTGACGACAGCCGAGAGGACGCCACATCAAGTTTACCTTGTGATAAATCAATTAATTATTTTGGTGGTAGCTTCCTTTTTAAGCATAGATCATTTACTCAGGAAAGCGGCATGAGGAAGATCATAACATTCATAAAAAAATGTCGTTTTCTGCTCTTTTGATTCGGAGGACTCAATTGAATTGCCGTTACGCTGCCCCTGTTTTTCAAAATTTTGGTTTTTAAATTCTTGCATAGTTTCCCGGATCCGACTTTTACTGGTCAGTCCCATATGAATCAAGAAGATTGATGTTTTGAAGAAGCAAAATATGTATCCAGTCAGTTTTAAAAAATTCTTCATTTAAAGAATCCATTTTTTCAGCAGCAATTGAAAAAAGGGAGATTTTTTTTTTCCATTAAGGGTTGCATCGCTCGCTAGGAACCAATTGTAGAATGAATTAGATCAAGTAGCAACTAATCCTGTGATTTCCCCATTTTACTTTTATAAATAGCATGTTGAGTGCCCAGCTCAATTACCAGGTGATGTGCTGGAGACGTTATGTTGTGACCAATAGCCTGACAGCAAATATAGTAATTTG
Organism: Pocillopora damicornis; assembly: GCF_964200805.1. NCBI lineage: Eukaryota > Metazoa > Cnidaria > Anthozoa > Scleractinia > Pocilloporidae > Pocillopora > Pocillopora damicornis. The sequence continues at coordinate 31,535,152 of NC_142672.1, read as the reverse complement.
CTTGCTGCACAAGAGCTTTATGCTAATGTTATAAGAAACATCAACGCCGCTAATTGTACATTGATTGTATCGGGAGAGGCCTGGGATCGATAGCATTGCTTTTCACTCTTCTGCCAAGCTGCTGATCGAATTTCTCGTGAAGTTAAGTTGAAGAGAATCATTTGGATGGAAATGAATGAAGCATTTTTAGAGCAACCTAAAATTATTTCTAAACTACGTTCCTTAATATTTGATTGGTGAAAAGTTTCAAGAGCTGAGTCCCGACAAAAGGGAAACCGAAATAAAAACAATGCCTAGTGGATGATTAAATTCTGCTTCAATATTGAAATTACTTTTATGCAGAGTACCAAAGTTTTGAGGTCAATGAGGTTTGTTCTCATTGAAAAGGTATCGAATACCATAGTCTTAAATTGTCTTAAAAGTTAAATGTCACAAAGCCAGTTCAACTGGAAAGACAACGTATTTCTTTACTCAAGCTACATTGCATGCAATTACAAATTAATTCTAAATTTAAGTTGGTAAATGATATTGCGTATACAACCCAATAGAAAACCTTTATTTTAAGATTCCTTAAGATTTTAAACTCTCTTCGATAAAAATGATGAAAATCGTTATGAGCTCAGCGTTTCCTGTCTTTCCTAGCAGTTGTATAAAACAACACCTGAGGTGTTTTGTTTAATTGAAACGGGAATAATCTATGTATTGAAATTAAAGAGGCCAACATCTGGTGCGCCCACGCTGAGTTTTAACGTCTGTTTGCATTTTGAAAAAAGTCCAACCCTCGGTTGCAAGACTTATATCTCTTCCTATAAACATTCTACTTGCTAAACCAACCAACGAGATCAGTTCTCTTTTAAGGGTTGCATTCCTCGGTAGGGATCGATTGCAGAAAGAATAAGACCAAGGTAAGCTAGACTTGTATAATTCTTCCCTTTAACAGTTAGACAATTATTGAAAACGCAAGCAATATGCAAATCTTGTGCAACTCTTCATCATCTGTTTTCGTCACGTTCCGAGGAGAGGACAAATTTTTAGCTTTTTTCCTTAAATTTCAATTTTTAAATTTCTTTTTTTCTTTCTAGGTGCCTTTAACGTGGTAAACGCCGTTTGGCGTTTACTATTGGACTCCTTTTTTGACGGTTGACAGTAAAAAAAACTACCGTTTTCGACAGTTAACAGCTATCAACGAGCGCTTTTCATTCAACTAATTTATTCTTGTTTTCTCGTCACCATACTCCCACCAATAGCGTAGCTTCACTTTCTGCATATAAGCCCACACACAACCCACAATCCTCCTCCAATCGCTCTGACGAAGGGCTAACGCTCAAAAATTCTGCTTTTTTACTGTTTACTATGGCAAATTTACGTTTTCAACTCAGTTGTTAACACTAAATTACCTGCTATACTCCCACCGACGCAGCGCCACAGTTTCTTTAGAAACTTACCCCCTTTATAAATTTTAGAGTGTTTGACAGATGACAGTTCAAATCCAATTAAGATGGTCTTTTAGTGCTCATTTAAATCGCCACTTTAAACGATCCTTAAAATAGCCATCCTAAAAGATTCTTAAAATCGCGCCTCTCCATCGCCTCTAGATTGGCCGCTTAAATTGTTGTCAAAGTTCCCTCAGATCAATACCTAAACTGTTCATTAGACGTTCATTAAAACCGCTTAAATGGCCATATTTATTAGAAGTTACTTCTGATTGGCCAGCCTTGTGCTTTAACAGAGCCCAGCTTTGCGATAGGCTACATGATAAAAAGAAGCACTGAAACAACATAAAAATAGACTTAACTGTTGAACTGAAATTCAATTTAGGTGAGAAAATTTTATTGATATTTAAAAAATGTTCAGTGTGTATTTTCAGAAATAATCTGTAACAATGTCTGACTTAATCAACGATTGGTCAATTTGAGATTAACAGGTGTAACAAGGATGAGCTAAGTTGCTACCCTTAATAATTTTTCTTCCAGGTATCATAAGTAATATATATGATCTTCTAACTTTTCTCTCGTCTCCAAACAACAGTCACTGAAATTGGAATTCGAAGTGCATCAGAAGAACTATCTAATAATTATTTCCTAGAAGGAATAATTTTTTTTATATCTACTTATATTTTTCATTATCAGCAAATTTCTGTAGTTGTCGGAGCTGTTTTTTTTGCAACGGTTTTCTTTTTATAATACTTATATACTTCCGTTATTTTTTCTTAAATGGTATACAGGATATTAGTGCGCACTTATTAATTTTTATTCCTACTAGTTGCTCTGATAGTATTTAGGAATCCTTTTTGAGAATTAAAACGAGGTCTCCACTTTGAATTTGGTCTTATTGAGATATCTTTGATGAAGTGGCTTTTACAACACGCTATCTCATAGTTGTCTCTTTGAGAAAGCATCCTTTGACTCCAAAACCTACTTCATTATGAAGTTCATTTCTGGCAAAGGAAACTCCTGTGCTAGTTATACAAATTAATCAATCAGCCTCCTCTTGAATAGCAAATGTGTCAAATGTGTATCTTCTGTTTAAATCATGACTAATGATTGACGTTGGTGGTAGTCCTGACTATTTTCAAATTTTTGAAACAGAGATACTAAATAAGCCCAGGATAAAATTGAAATCAAGCAGTGCTTTTTTGTCGCACGCCGGGTGGTTTATGCCCGGGTTATAATTAGAGCTTACAAGCCAAGGTAATCTTCCACTTACTTTGTCTTCGTTGACAGAATTGAATTGAAAAAATGAAGTTGCTTATTATTAACCATATCTTTCTCAATCGCCTTTTAAATAACATTAATTTAAGAATCTTCAACTTTGTTCGAAATTGCCCAAAGCTAAACTTATAAACTGTCTTGTATCAATTTTTACTTTAAGAATTTCGCACAGTTAAAGACTGAAAGAGACAATGAACATATAGAGAAAGGAAAACGAAGAAGCAAACTTATTAATGACATCGATCGAAAGTTGAGTTTTCGTCCATAAAAAACTCAAAGTTTTTGGAGTTAAGTTGAGTTGAGTTGAATCTAGAGAAATTAAATTGAAGTCAATGGAGTTATGCTGATAACTCATCAGTGTCTTCGTTTGATCCTTCTTATTTTTATTATTTATATTTTCTTTCAGTTTCCATTGTCCTTTAGAAAACCTCAAAATGTAAATGATATCTTCCTGGGAATTTAACACAAACGCGTGTGCTAGAACATTCTCCCTGATTTGCATAACTTTGAAGTCAATACGTTATTAGCGATATTCAGCGGGTATGCGCGAACTCCTTGTGCCAGCTGATAACAACAAACACGACCGACAATACCTTAAAATATAAACTCCTTAAGGAATAATTTGAAGGTGTCGTAATGACCAAGAGAGTGATCATTATTGGTTGAAACGAGGTCTCAGCATCTGAGGTGCAAGGCAATAACACTATGGAAAAAAATTAGTCACCTGCTTCACCTGTCACAATGATCACTCAAAATGATGACAGCATGCGAAACATTTAATGGGTTTCCTCGATCTACGTCGCCAAAAATTTCCTTCAAAATACGTATTCTGAGATAATTGTAAGTAAGGCCCAATATTTGATGCTTTATATTGTTTAAATTCAATAGTATAGTATTTTTTGACGGTCATAAGAAGCAATACAAGGAGTTGTATCGCTCATGTGTAAACGAAACACATATTTCAACAGATTTGTGGAAGACTTCATCTAAAGGGAATAAGGGTACAAACGTTGATCATGTTGAAGCAAACAGAAGTAGGAAAAGCAACTCGAAGGAAATACCCAAAGGTAGAGGAGAAGAAAAGGAAGAGTGCAGACAGCAGAAACAAGACAAGATTTAGCAGGACAAAAGCAGCGACAAACGAAGGGAATACATTCAGATACGAGGCAGAAATTCAAGAAAACACTGCGATTGAAAGAAATGCCTCAGAAATTTACAGTTTCCCCGAAGAAAAGCATGTTAATGAAATGCAAGGTGAAGGAGAGCTAAAAGTTGCGAGATGCGACTTTCGAAAGCTAAGAAGTTTTGACAAGGAAAGCATTGATGACTCTCTCAGCATGATATCTTTAAATTCTCGACCAATGTCAGCCGTTACTGATTTTGCAGAGGAAGTGAAACTTGAAAGCGATGAGGAATTTTCAAGTTTAGAGAAATTAAACGAAAACGATCAATTTCTGATGCGGAAGATTTCAAATGAGAGCAATTCGAGTGATTTGAAAATTTCAGTTGACAAAGGGTCGTCGCCAAGGATACAAGGCATTGAAAATCGAGAAGAAAGTGATTTGGTTGACGAGGAAACGGAGAAAGAAAATTCCAGGAACACAATTGCTATTCTTCCCTTAGAAGAAGTAGAGATAATAGAAGAGAAAGAAAATGAAAAAACCAATGTTAAATCTGCATGGGAATTGAATGAAAAATTCCTTTTAACCGCAGACTTTCCAGCCAGAATTTGGGAAGAGAAGATCAATGGGAAAGCAATGAATGCAAGAAGGAAGTCATCTGAACTATTTAATGCAAGTTTTCCTCCATTATCTTCAGTTCCTGAATTACGAAGAGGCTCATATCCTATTTCACCTATGATGTCCTCAGGTTCACCACGTGAGCTTCCATTACTATCGGGAAGACAATGCAAAGTTAAACTTCCCACGCATTTCCCAGGGGTGCCCTCCCCTGAAGTCGAAGGTGATTCCGAAATCAAGTCTTCGGATGATGAGGTGTTAAATGCTTTACTCCTGGAGAATGGACAAAAGGCAAGGGGAAATAATGCAAAATTACACAAAAAACGAATTGATATTCCTGGAAAACAGGGAAATAATTTGACAATTTCCTCCACTAGGTCATCTCCCATTCTAAGTAGATCGCACTCACCAGTGGCATCTACAGAAACTCTTGCGATGAATGTTGCATCTACTGAATACCTCGCTACCCGAGTTGTCACCCAACTAGACTGTGCTTTACAAGAGACTGTCAACGTCAGCAAAGACAGATCAACGATTCGCGCGGGTTGTGTGACGCCAAATTTGATGCCCCAAAGGTACAGCTCTCTTTCATTTCGTCCAACCACGAGCAACTATTTCAGGGGAACAAGCAATTCACTTACGCTACCCACAGTTCAAGACAAATGCAGCAAAAGTTTACCAAATTTGACGGATAATAAAACTAAAAGAATGTTTGTGACATTCGACAAAGATCTTCCTCGCGCAAAAGTAGTCGACTTGGAGGGAAAAAGTGACGTCTCACAGAAATGTCGTCTAATTAACCGCAGATTATCCAGCGAAGACGCATTAGTAAGGGCCATGCTCGACAAAAAAATTCAAAAGAAGGCAATGGTAAGAAAGTGGGTTGTTTCATCTTCGCAAAGTACATTAACTGCAGAGTAAGCTCAGACATCAATTACCTAGAGAGCGGAGTTTGCTCAAGTCACTACGGAAAAGAAATTGTTGATTGAACGCTAGTCAAATAATAGTTCAATCTTTTAAATGTATGAGCTAACTTTACCGAGCTACACACGGCTAAAGTTGTCGGTCAGAAAAAAAAGAGGAATTAAAAAATTCTTTACAACCGGCTAGTACATTTTTTGTGTGTGAAAGTACTTTTCAGAAAATCGTCTTAAATACTTCTCTTGAAAGAAGACTGAGGAAATTAGGGACCCGTCATTATTCATCGGGGGGAGTGGAGAGAAATTGGAGGATTTAATTAATTTTTGGGGGGGAGGGAAGCACATGGCTATTGGGGGGAATTTAGGGGGGATCAGTCACTAACAGAGTATGAGTGGGGGAAACTAAAGAACATTGAATGCCAATGAGGGGAGAATAAGAATTCTTGAGTGCCTCAGGGGGGGTTTAGGGGGGTTTATTTTGACACAACCAGAATCCGCCCTCCCCCTCCCCCTCCCCCTCCCTCCTCCCCCTCCCCCTCCCCCTCCCTCCTCCCCCTCCCCCTCCCCCTCCCCCTCCCCCTCCCCCTCCCCCCTCCCCCTTCCCCTCCCCCCTCCCCCTTCCCCTCCCCCCTCCCCCCATCACCTCCGTGATAAAAAAAAAAAAAAAAAATGAGTGCCTCAGGCAGGAAAATTGCCTCTTCAGGTGGTAAGATCTCGGTTTTGAAAGGGATTGTTTTCCTTTGCGTCGAGGAGAACATATAACTCGATATTCTCGGCTGATAGAAATTACATAGAATCAAGGTGGAATTATATCGTTAGCTCCCTTTTTCATTCAGTTTGCTTTTTGTTTAGCCCCTTTAAGGAATATTTTGTTCCAACCAGCGAGTTAAAACGTATCTTGAATTCATATCATAGCTTAACAACAAAGTGACAACTTGTACACTCTGGTAGCTCGATTTGGTACTTTTTGAAGTTTATTGCTCAGCTGGTAAGACGACCATCCCAAGCAAGCCTCCGTAATTGAAGTGTCGTGCTCATGTATGTGGGCCTTTTATGCTAGTTTTTCCTCAATGTAAAGCCTAAGATATCTACTTAGGTTTCTTTGGTTTATTTCTAAGCCGAATTGTTAGGTAGTCCTCCAGCAGTTTCATGTAAAAAAGCACTGATTGCCGCACTTTCACCATACGTTGGAGATGCTTCTGTAACCTTGCACTTCCATTTTTAATCAAAAGAGCAAGTCCTTTAGTTCATCTTGAAATGTCCACTGTTTTACACTCAAAGAGACCCTAATTGTATAATTGGTCATGCAATGTAAAGTATCCATAGTTTTACCCTCAAAGAAAACCTGACCTTACAGATGGCCCCGCATATTGAAATAGTTGTATTCAGAGAGACAGCCTAACTGTACAACTAATGACGCACTCTTTGGTCGCATACATGTGTTCAGGTACTCAATCTTAACTAAAGGTAAAAATCTTAAATCTAAGGTAGGGCCAAGACACTATTTATATTTTCTTGGGTAGGGTCATAAAGCTATCTTAGAGTTTTTATGTACAGGCACAATCCTATATTGTAGAAGAATAAACTGAAAACTTCGTTTGGGATGCAAACGTTTGTTTGATAATAAAAGAATTACAATTAGCAGCAAGAAAGACTACATATAATTTATATGGCGTCTAAAACTAAAAACATTAAAATTTCTTTAAAGAGATCTAGCTCAAAGATAGAGTAAAATATTGTTGAGAAGTATTCTCCTAGGTCTTCTGACTTTCCCTTCTTGGCGTTAAAAAGCCTCTGATTTGTAAAGTTCGCGTGAAGTCAAACTATTTTTTAAACAACTAATTGCGCAATGATTAATCGGTGGATACAACTGATGAAAAAAATTTGACGCCTTTTACGTTATTCTACAATGATAAAAAGTAATCTAATAAAGGCCAGTCACTATTCATCACCTCGGAAGAAGGGGGTCAGGGGGTCTTGGGGTTGGGGGCTGGGGGCCGGGGATCGGGGGGATCGGGGGGTCGGAGGATCTGGAGAATTACATGGTTTTAAGGGAGAACGGTGGGGGGATCAGTGGTCTTTAACTGAGTATTAAGGGGGATTATAGGATATTGAGTGTTTCTTTTATAATTTAAACTGTGTTACAATTACCTGCATAGAGTTTTAACATTAACGATTGCACGTAACCCACCGTTGTGTGTAAATCAATGTTATTGTCACTGAACACCCCTGCCCCCGGCGATAAATTTTTTTTCTAAAAAAGGTTAAGAAATAGTAGACAGGGTCCTCTGAAGTTGCGCAAGTATCAATCTTATTCAGCTTCATCCGCCATCTTGATGCTGTTGCCTGCCCGAAGCTGTCAAAATAATCATTTCCAGCTTCCTCTGCTCCTTGGTCTTCTTCGGCTTCTTCCTTTGGTTTTTTCTCCTTTGTTCCAGCTTCTTCTGCTCCTTCTTCCTCTTTATCTCTTCCTCTATGCGTCGTTGTTTTAAAATTTCCGCCAGTTCAGCCTAAAAAAGTACCAAGATGCAGTTAGCTTAACAGGAGTTTTTTATATTCTCCTTCCATTTGCATCTACTCAAATCCCCCTTCCACTGCCGCATAGGGCTGGAATATAGTTTAATGCCCCGTTCACGCCACAGCTTAAACATGTTATAGGGCTATTTTTTTAAATTTTGTTATCCTCATAGAAGCTGCTTCAACCAATGTTTTTCGACTCCAAATTTAGCATGTTAAAAATACAAGGTAGAGAGTGATTACTTGAATCTTATGGAAAATTCAGTTTTTCAGTTCTCTGTGTATGATTTTCTTTCAGAAAAACTCGAATAACCTAATCATTTTTGCTTGGTGTGGATGGGATATAAGCCATTTCAAAATTTTCGTTGTTAATTTGTCGACATTGTTGAGTGTGTTATAACTTGCGGAAAAAGTCCCGTGTTATCTCAGTTGCCCCTGAGTTTGTCATCTTGAGCAATCAAAGTGAACTTACAGTTGCCAAATTAGACTGCTTTGCAATTAAACGTCTTTAAACCGAGGCCAAAGTAATCACAACGACCAATCAGATCGAAGCGTACCGTAATACCATAATCGAAAATGGGTCTTTTAAACTAAACTGAACTTCAGGCGTTACCTTGTATTTCGTCCTCCACAATGTTTCCACTATGTCCAAGAGAAATTGTTCATCCGGTAGTGTCAGGCTAAAGCTTATTGTCAATCCTTGTACCATGTTATCGTGACCAAAGAAGCCAAATTCTCCCCCTTCCCTATAGCAAGCGTAAGTGCCTCTTGTGGGGCACCTCCGATTTCCGCCATAGAATTGCATAACCTTTAGTGAAAGAGAACGGCTCTCATCTTCCTTAATAAGTCTGGTCACTTGCACTCGCGCGGTCACGTACGGGTTGTCAGGGCGACCGGTTTCATTTATGGAAATAACTTTGCCTGTGAAAGCTGAAATGAAACGTGTTAAAGAGGAGTATAGTCAGCTGCATTCATTTAGGTTTCATAGCACGAAAGAACCAAGAATAACACCACAAACATCTCAGCCCGTTACCGTTACAGAGTTACCAGACCCGCCCCACTCCCTATACAACGTTAAATCAGGGTGTCCCCTAGGATAAATTATAGGGATGTTGTCTTGATTAGCTCATAGAATGATCTTTATCATTAGATTTTGGTAACGCCAATAATAATAATTCAGTGTCTGGCAGTCTATGAGAATATTGGAATTTGCGACAACTGGGTTTCAACTGCAATGTCCAAGTGGACCGACGCCTCTTCTTTCAGCCGCAAAAATCTCTCGCTCAAACTTCAACAAAAAGGTCACTCATGAAACTTAACCGATTTACTTGAAAGATCCCCACCACCCGAATCTCTAACATTGTTATAAATCAGCTTATGTTTTTAACAAAGAATATCTGAATATCGCAATTCAGTTATACTTCGTGGTGAATAACGTAAACTGGATACCGTAGATTCCGGTGTTAGTACTTACACATGTGCATATGTGCTCATGGTGACACAATGATAGTCGACCATAACAATGGCATTAAAAACGAAGGCACTGAATCGTTCCATTAAGTAAACACTCTTGGGTCTGGTTTTCATGGTATGAAAAATAATTATTTGGTTTTATCGCGCTGGTCAGTGGTATACATTCTCATTTGTTCCGTTTCCAGAGTTAACAATTTTTCACTGACACTGAGGTGAATAATTGTCTCAGTATATAACATACACAAACCCAAAAAGTAGTTTATTTCTTTCAATATTCCAAAAATGGTCGGAAATTAAATTTTTGACATGCGATTTTGTATCTGGCTGCCTGGAGGTGAAAGATACAGCTAATGACTTCCGAGCCAACCGATTAGTGCGTGAGGAAAGTACTATTCACCTGTGAAGTATATGTTAATACTAACTATTGTTTTTGAAATATGTATATCAACGATTACTCACCAAAAGTATATTGGCTTCTAAAGAAGGCTTCATAAAAATCTTTCGTAAAATTACGTATCACTGAAAATTAAGAAAATTTAAAATAATTAGTATAAATGACAACCAAACTTCATTGTATAAAACTGGACATGCAGAAATTTTTTCGCTTCTGAGGGAATGTTTGTTACAATATTGAAATGAGGGTTGTGGCAGAGATCTTCCTTTCCCATTTTACACGTTTGTTATTCCTCTACTTTATCACCAGTTCACCATTGCATTTCAAGATTGTCAAAATTCAAAATGATTGGTAATCCTCTCTATCTGTAATTTTGTAAAAAATAATTTTGAGTCTTTTTCTTTTTAGTTTACCTTTTTAGGTTCGATAACTTCAAACTTTTAAAAAATATAATTATGCTAGCAGGAATACAATTTTTTCTGTCGTGTCTGTCGATCAGTCAGGACAGACTCAAGTACGGTGAAAACTCACATTTCGCGAGAGAACTCCATGATGAGCATATTTCGCGCCAAAATATATCGTTTATAGATGTCTGACCGCTAAAATTGTTTCAACGAACTTTCACTGAGCTTGTATCAAAGGAACTGGTCAGAAAATTCAACTACGCGGAAAAATGTGATCCTATTAAACGGAAAGATAGAACGGTAGTGGAATGGTGGGATGGCGGAATACCCTACGACGCGGAATGCCTTGTTGTGTGAAACAAAAGTCTCTCAAAAATGGAATTGCAATGGAATGCGGTAGGTTTTCTGTTTTGCATGTGAGAAAAGTTTTCTGTAACGCTCCTTGTACCGTCATCATACATCATTCATTTTTTTTCAATGCTATAAAAATTAGTAGCCATATGCAGTCTTAAACTGCCTAATTTTTTTTGGAAGAGCAAACAAAAATCTTCAAAAATCTAGTCTACGGTCCGGGGAAAACAAACAAAAAAATTGTTCCCAAGGTTTACACTGACAAGTGTAGAGAAAGGCGGAAATTTAGCTCAAAGTAAGACATATTCAATACTTACTGTACCAATCCCATGATTGATCATAGGTCCATCCTGTACGCATGTCAGGTTGCATGCAAAGTTTATCGTCATAGAACGGAAGATATCTGCAGTTATGTCTCAGAAATCCAACGGTCATATGGAGTGAAGGAGATACGTACTTATCCTTGCACGCGGTTGCGAAATTCATACATGTCTCACGGCAGGGCCTCAGTGGCATACCAATATGAAACGTATGAGTACAAGTGGCGATGTTCAGCGAACAGGTGTAGGCAAATATATCGGGTGGGCAAATTCTCTGGTCGACCTTATAGAACATGTCGTGCAGGTCTGGAAACTTAGGATTGAAACGGTACCTTCTCAGAAAACTTCGCCAGCTTATTCGAACCATTATCCTTACAAATTTACGTGGACCTCCATACCCCTTAACCAATATGTGCCTTCTGCACCTAACGATCTTCCGACTCCAGTCCTTACAATGGTCGATTTTTTTTCTCATGTCATCGCTAGAAACCGTCGCGGGAAGAAGCAACATGAATATCACAAGGAAATTCATTGTGAACAGTGTTGATTCTAATGTTTACTGGATGTGGCGCCTTTTATGGAGGACGAGGTGACCTTGGAAGGAAGGTCAAACTACTGAAAAGATTAAATAAATCTTAAAAATAGAATTGGTCTTGTATTAACATAATCTGCTTTTTGTAAGTAAGTTTTTTTGTAAGTCAATTTTCTGAATTCCTACGAATAGATAGACACATAATACCTTCATTAATATATTTGTCAACGGGCATTAGACACTTCCCTTTCGCTTTTCCTGAATTTTGAAGAATTTTTTTCATGTTATTGCTCATTCATAATCTCTTATCTTCTGTCATCTTTGGCGTATTCCGAATATTTTGGAAAGTTTCTTTCGAGCATAGTCTCTATCCTAAACTTTACAATGCATGATTTCCACCGTATTTTGAGCTGTGAACAACATATCGCTCTTTTCAATTGCAATTTTCGTAATCAAGGTGTCTAAGACAACTTGCCTTGTTTCATAGTTCATGGAATCTTTATTTGACTGTTTTGGGCTCGCAACTCGTTGTGGAGCAAAATCGCATTCATTAAGTAGGTCCTCTGCAGAGGCGGAGAGGACTCTATATTACACGACAAGAGCGTTCTTTATACTGTGTAAACAAGAAAAAGAAACTGTACCGTTTGATCAAATAACCAGATAGTTTTCGTTTTAAGTTTTACAGCAATTGTCACTATGTTTTATTTTAACTTTTACAAAAGTTTTGTACCGCGCGAGTGATAGATGTTCTTCATGTACGTGTAAGTACATGCTCATCATGCGATGACTGTCGAGCCCCTAGGTAACGCCCTTGCAGCGTGGTCCAGTACTTTGTTGGTGTCTTTTACTCAAAGCAGGTGCGGCAAGATAAAGGAAAAGGAGATATTTGATGACAGGAAGGTGTTGGTTCTCAGGAGGACGGTGGTCGTTCGCTAACTAAGTCGTCAATTGTGTTGTAGCGTGATTTGAAACGAAAGTAAGGAGGAACTGTTTATGCTCATTACACGACGCGATGGTATGAAAATAACACGAAAAAAGCGTTTGGAAATTGTTTCCATGTAATGACTCTCTGAGGCTTCTTCATTTTAATAAAATAGAACATTGCAAACAAATCTTCCTAAATTGAATGACTTTAGGGTCTGAGTCGGCATTGAAAGAAGGGCCACTCGTGTTTTCGTCAAAACATTCCTTGGTTTAATTGAAGTCGATACGCCAAGTTGTGGGTGGTTAATAAGGTATTTCAGAGTAAAATTAACAAATTGGCTTTGTGGAATACAGGTAGCGATTATCCTGATAGAGGAAAAATATATGAATTAGTCATTGTAATTCAAAAGTCAATAATCATATAAAGATTTCAAAGCGTCGATTATGTGATGTTCACCTTTCTCTCCAGCTCAACCCCGTTATATAACAAGATGGGTGCATAAACGACGCCACCGGGTGAAATTCTTGTTAGTGGTAATAATCAATAAGATAATTAAAGATCTAGGAGATGGAAGCCAAATACTCGTCAAATTATTATAGGTTGACCCTAATCGGAAACAAACACAAACACAAATCATTATTTGTGCCTAACACAAATCATAATTTCTGACTTTCGTTATCTGCAATCATGTCTAGAAGTCATTCCAGTAATCCGTAAGAGAGCAGAATATGATTAGATTAATCCCACAAATTCTAACAAGAAAAGTATCCACGCTAATGATATTACGAAAGAATCTAGTCCTGTATGAGTTTACAAGTTTTGGCACTAAACAAAAGTAAGCGGGATGTACAACCCAAGAGAGCACTAAACATCTGTTTATTTTGGCGACAAAGGGCTTACGGCGAAAGCGACATGTCTGATTTTTGCCCAGAGCCGATTACCGAAAACTCCTTCATTAATCTATCTGGTAACGTTCAATAACGTATTGAGCAGTATCAAATATGGAATCAAACTTCACCAGGATTTTTCTGGAGAAACCGCTAATCATTCAGAAGCACTGCGATTTAATAAAACGAAACAGGATTTGCAGTTCGAGTTTCTTGCATACATGAATGACTATATACTCGTTTAAAAAGTGAAAAAGACTGCAGTGACCCTTGGCGTGATATTGCTATCGTAAGATTTTGGGTTTGTTTACGTCCGCACTATAAGTTTGTTTTTGCAATGTGCTAAGCTTTTTATTTTTACTTGATCCAGTTATGGTACTCAGCTCGATTTGCGTCATATTATCGCCCGTTTCTTCTAGTTGGCAGTCAATGAATGAGATTAAAACGAAGTTTATTAGTGATAACACACTAAATGTTCATGTAATGACCCCAAACCAACATTTTTTCAGCATTGTCACGTGAAGTTTGTTACTTAGAAAAATTGTTATATTCTTGTTGTTGCGGTCGCTTGGCAAGTACTTCCGTTCAAGAATTCGCATCGTTCGAACTGTAGGAAATTTCGTGCTGTCTCATATGATGAATGTAATCATAATCGATAAGAACATGTAATTTAAAATTTGTTTAACCATTTTCCGGCGGGCCACTTGCCAAAAGCAAAGTGGCCATATCTGACGTATTAAGCTTTCCAACACTATTTCGGTCCTTGAGGACGAGAGCTAAACATGCAAATTAATTTCCTTTTAGAAGACCAAAAATAACTCTAAGTCATGAAATCGTCTTGGAAGAGAGTTTTATTTAGAGAAATATTGGTAAGAAGCAAACAATGAGCTGGGCTTTTTTGGAGTTTGTATTTGATCAATGCTATTATAATGCAAACATTTGCGCCAGTTTCCCGCTAGTTGAGTTTGCATGTCCACTGAGTAAATTGAATCCTGACAGAACATCTTTCGATGTCGATCAGCAAATTAGCTCAATATCTAGCATTACCTTCTCCACTTGAACGAAAGTATCGAACCTTGCGCCTCTCACTTGAGCGACAGATGTAAGTCGTGATATATCAAGTAAGTCATGAGAAAAACACTCCAAGAAAAAGGTTGCCAGAGAGTAACCATAAGAAAACAACAAAGACTGATATTGCGTCGTTTAAAAGGCGGAAGTTGCATTTACATCCTTAATTTATGTACTTGTCTACAAGCATATCCCCAAAAGAGTTGAAGCAGAAATGCACACCATAACACAGGAACCGCCAAACCCCCTGTCACTACCCAATCAGGCTAAAAGCAAGCAACAGAGTTAATTATTTCCGTTTCCGGTCGCGTGAACGTGTTCCAAAAAGTTCCTCTATCATTTGCCAATAGAGTGCAATTGAAATTTTGCCATCTGCAAACAGACAAGTTAAAGAACCATGGGATGAGATATAGTTCTCTACATGCTGGCAGATGTTCAACACCCTCGATGCTTAAACGTACCTTGATGGTGTCCTTTCTATGGGACAGATCTGATGACTGACGATAATCTTGATGATTGAAAACAGGAATTTAAGATAAAAAACGCACCAGCTCCCTGTAGGAGAGTCCAATCAGGTTGCTAGTGAACGTGACCAATTCCCATGCAAATAATGTTTTTATTGTATTTGACCATTGCCGCCTTTGTAATATTGTTACAGATATGGGTATTGAGGATACTTCAGTAATTACGAAGGATTTGAGGGTTATTTTGTCCGCAATTACCGACGGTGGCGGCAACGAGACGTTTTTTACTTAAAAGGTCATCCCTAGAGATAATGTAGATATCTATTTCCATTTCCTGAATTCTGCAGGCAGACAGTCATGTTTCAGTCGATCATTATGGGTGGTCTTTCTTGAGAAATTTTTTGTAGAAGCATCAAAACCTTAACCTAAGCCAATGCATATTATCATTAAAGAGGGGAAGGTTTCTAAAGAAAATGTGGAGCTGCGCCGGTGGGAGAGTATAACTGGGTAATTTGCTATTATCAACTGAGTCGATAACGTAAATTGGCCACCGTACAGAGTTACAAAGCTGACGTTTCGAGCGTTAGCCCCTCGTCAGAGTGAATCTTATACTATCATTAGTAAGAGACCTATTTAGACGCAGCTTATCAAGTGCACTGCCGTAAATGTTTTACAAAATGGACACCGAATTTTCGTTGAAGTGGTCCATTGTTTCAGCCTGCCTCAGTACTTGTGCTTGAAGCCTTGGGCTTTAAGG
Source organism: Pocillopora damicornis (assembly GCF_964200805.1). Classification (NCBI taxonomy): domain Eukaryota; kingdom Metazoa; phylum Cnidaria; class Anthozoa; order Scleractinia; family Pocilloporidae; genus Pocillopora; species Pocillopora damicornis. The sequence goes on along the minus strand of NC_142672.1, from coordinate 31,519,690 downwards.
CAAAGGAGCCACGACATGCCAGTGACAACACGTATCTAGTGTATTTTCTTTCGTGAAATCCATCTTTCCGGATCTGAAGAGGCACTTGCAATCTTTAAAAGCCGCCGACGACGAAATTAGACCCCGAGGGCTAATAATTTGTATGAAATGCTCCAGATGCATCGTTTTTTTAGGAGCTTATTTGGTTACTGATTCCCTGGTTCTTTGATTTGATCATGGACTGTGAAAATTGCAGTCTCGGGTATGAGTCACATAAAATGCCAGGCAACAAGATTGGTCTGTCTAACGATAGCAGGTGCTTATAATAACTAATTTCCTGTTTTCAAAGATCATTTTTATCGTCACTCATTACACGAGCTCTACAGAAAGGACACCAACAAAGCCCGAATAAGATACAAAGCTTTGACTAGAATTTCTGCTCTTTTTTAATATCTTCTCATAGAATGTACTTGAGACATTTCTTTATCTTCTTTGTTTACGAATGAAAAAACCTCGAACACAGTCTTTCGACAAACGATAGGGGAACTTAGAGACGTGTTCAAGCGAACGGAAACGGAAAGAATTTTACTTTCCTGCTCACTGTTAGCCTCCTTGAGTAGCGACTAGCGGTTTTTTTGTGGTTTCAGTGTCATGATATACATCTCTGCTTTCAAATGTCCGTTACCATAGTGATATGCACGTACAAACTTTAACTGTAACCAACACTTCCGTCTTTTAAGGGGAAATATCAGTCCTTGTTGTTTTCACGATGGTTACCTCGCGGCAATCTTTTTCTTTAGACTATTTCTGATAAATTGTATGATGTATCGTGACCTACATCTGTTTTTCTGTTCTTATGAGAGGCGCAAAGTTCAATACTTATCGTTGAAGTGGAGAAGGTAACACAGGATATTGGGCTAATTTTAGACTAGCTAAGATGAGAACTGACAACAGATTACTTCAAATTCAATCAACGGAGCATTCCAACTCTTCTAGCAGGAAACCCCCGGAGATCTTCTCAATATTAGATTATTGATCAAAATAATCTCGCAAAGTATGCACAGCTCTCTGTTTACTCTTATCACTCGTACTCAGAGTAAAACTCCCTTCCTGCGCAATTTTGTGACTTGCATTAATTTTAGTCAACAAAGCGAGAGATTCTTTGGTTTGTTTAGATCTCACCTTAAAGTACGGGACTGGTGTCTAAAAGCTCCATGCTAGATGTGCTTCCTTAATCCTGGCAATTAGCCCACCGGAAAAAAACTTTTTCTGAAAAATTGCGATTTATTCTTTAAGTTTTTACCGCCAATTATCAAATAGCCTCTGAAGGAATGTTTTACACTTATCATGTAAATCAGAAAGTCGTTGCTGATTAGACTGAAATGGATTATTAAGGAAGTATGTTTGTATGCGATTAAGATCACAAGGGGTGTATAAGACGATGTCGCCAAATTTTGTTGAGGTTTGAACGATGCGAATTCTATTAACAAATATTCATGCCGGGCAACCGCGATAGCATCAAAAGTGAAGCTTTCAAGGTAAGACTATCAGATTACAGAAAGAACCTTTAAGGTGAAGCCTCACCAATTTTGCCATGCGACCAGCGAAGTCATAGTAAAGTCTAACATTGCGTCATCCTAGTTCACTGATTTTTAACCGAGAATTGCGCAATGGTAAACAAACGAAACCATCGTCAAATCCATGAGTATCTGTAAGATCAGCCATGCACTTATCCTTTCCCTGAAGTAAACTGATTAGAAGTCCAAGTAAAATCGTAGTTAAAAGCTGATTTTCGTGACGCAACGATGGGAAAGGCATGTGATATTGCACAAAATCAACCACAAAAGTAGTCTGTATCAAAACCTGATCTTGTAGACGTAATAAGCCTAACAAATTCATAACTATCCTGTTAAAGCGGTGCTGTAACCAGACCAAAATTTTTACTGAGTCAGTATCAGAGGTACCGCTTTTTTCCACTTCGTGGATGCACGGCCTGTGATACCTACACGAACCTTCAACGGTGCACGTTGTTTAATGCTCATACGAAATACAACAACAGGACCAAATTTTATAATAAAATGATAGCGAGATTCCCAAGCAAATACTTCTGTTTGATATCATATTTGATGTTGCGTAATATGGTATTACATGTTACTAGCGAGGATAAGAATGACGTTTATGACAAACGATGAAAGTTCAAGAATCAAATTTGTTACTGTCATCTCTAAGTAGTTTTTTCATCAAACGTAAATATTTGCATAAAGTGTGAACACGGGAATTATTTGATTTTATAATAGAGGATATATCTAAGGGTTACTGGAGAGGCAGAGTTCACCTTTAATTCCCGTTTGGCGTTGCCCGTGACTGAAATTCATGCTCTAGTTAGCTCTCTACTAACTCGTACAGCGTTCATCGTGTTAGGAAGCTCAAATGAATTTAAGTTGTATAGTGTCGTATCAAGTCCAAAGGCAAATTTTTTCATATTTCTGTTTTTCATCCGTTTTTATCATTTTCTTTACCTTTTTTCAGTGTATACTGTTCACCAACTCGTAGAAGATGTCTTCTTGAAAAAACATTTTTGTCAGCGGAGTAAGTTCAGGTCCCTGACCCTATGTAACCCAATGAAATAGTTTACACTGCTGAAAAACTGCGTCTAGTTAATGCTATGGTGGCTAAAGTGAAAAAATGTTCCCGAGGTCTTGGCTAAGCAGCAATTTATTCACCACAGCTTTGTGAATTCGTTCATCAGGAACTCAAATCAAGGGCGATACGATTGTGGGAAATGGATGCCATCTTAGAGTAAGAGGCATTGAGCGAATTTTTTCAATGTCAAGACTTTCTGGATCTAATCGGGGATGACTAAAAGTGAAGGAAGTAAGAAACTACGATTACCCAGAGAACGAGAGGGTGTGAGGAGACAATCACGAGCATGTCAGCGGGTTGAAGTAAGCATTCTTTAATTCATTTCTTGTGGAAGCAATGAGGAACAACTTCATCACTTCAAAAATGCGCTTTGGGAAAATAAGATTAGAAAGCTTTTCGTTTTTCGAATTGAGACCTTGGTCATAAATTCAAATATTCCACATTCAAAAATGTTGGGTAAATTATGATATCCTTGAAACTTTGGTCACGATGTCAAACAGAGACAAAGTCTAAGCTTTATCCTCGCAAACACTTTAAGGACTGATTTCTATTATCCTTTCAATCTGGAGACATTTTGTATGTACGAGGTTAACAATCTTGTAATATTTCAGCCAGAAAACTCAAAAGAAAAGTTAAATAAAAATATGCGTGCAAAGTAAGCTTAGAACATGCAAAACAACAAGAGTGAAATAGCCTTTGATACACTAAGCCAAAAATCCCACGTCTAAGTTTTTCTAAGTAAAAGAGCTTTGTCCGTGTTTTGTGCATCTAAGGAATGTTGTAGATCGATCCAAATTATTAAAGATCGATCATTTTAATCATATCGTAGAGTCGTAATTTAGTATAAGTCTTATGATAGGGTTTAATTAAAATCGGAAGAATCTTAGGAAAGGGAAACTTTTTTTCAGATTGAATTTTTGGCAAACTCTTTTTATCACAGGCTACAATCGCAGACGAAGGAATAACAGAATCGCAAAAACCATTCACACCCCACGACTTTCTGTTTAAATAACTAAATCGAGGAACACCATAGAACTTCGATCGTGAAGTCAGACAGGGAAGCTGATGCTTTTGCCTAATTAAACGCTTTCCAAGCGATGTATCTATCTGTATTTATAAATAATCTCGAGCTAAAGAAGCAACGATGATTCTCCTCATCAAAAAGTCGAGTTTCGTTCTTTTAAACATGATTCGCACGTTTGTTCCGCAGAAGTATCAAAGGGGTGGCAAGCCTGAGAGAAAACAATCATGTCCAATTATTTTCTCTTGGGGCTGGTTATTTACCTGAAGTTTAACTTATGGCATTGTTCTAAACAATAAAAAGATTGAGATATCTTTTTTTCAGGTTTTTTTTTTTTTTTTTACACAACTCTAAGACTCCGCGATAAGCGACGACGAAAATGAAAGAAAATTTACAGTAATCTTGGTAGCCTTAACAGAAAACTGTTTACAGGGAAAGAGAAAAATTATAATAGATTATAAATTAAATGTTTATACCTTGTTTTAGCAGATGATGTGTATTCGCTTGTTTCTAAAGAGCCGCCAGTGGGGGGAAAAGGAAACAGTGATTTCGTGGCTCATTTGAAATAGGATTTTGTTGAGGTAGTAGGTCCATTTGGGTAGTCCATGGATTGGTAGCATTAGAATATTAACGGTATTCTCGCGCCAGGGGTTAGTGTTTTGTCTATCACCCTCTTCACAGGTTGGGTTTTCAATTTTTTTTCTACACGACTCTAAGACATAAGAATAACAACTGTATTCTCTTGCCAGGGGTTAATTTTTTGTCTATCACCCTCTTCAAGTCGTTCAAAAAATGAATGCATGACGTACAATGAAAAATTTTGGCCACATTTAGATCAATTTAGAACGCAGTTTTACCAAAGTCTGAATTGATTTCTTGAAATGAGGACGCACTGTTTCAACTGTAACCTCAGCTGTTTGTTGTTGCTGAGTTTTGTTTGTTGTCTAGCTCAAGGTAAGGTCAACAGTTTCGTTCTATACTGTAGATCTGTTGTTCATATCGTGCAGTGCGAAGGAGAATAATTTTGAATTCTCTGTTTTATGCGGAATTCTTTATTTATTATGACTAAAATGCGAAGCAAAAGTCTTGGCACGCTCTAATACTTTTTAAATTTTTTTTATAACTTTCATTCATATCCTCCTCTCCTCCACCTCCATGTTGCCAGCATGGTGTTATTTATTAAAAAACAATGGTCATTTATTTTTTTTAACATTGTTTGGGGGAAAGCGGAAACTTTCAAGTAACTTATTAAAGATGAATCACAACATTTCTGTTTAATTTGTTGCGAGAGGGTTGTAGACCACCCACAAAAATAATGGACCTTATTCGCCCGTGAGACCCATTAGTAAGGGGAGGTTACTAATTATACTTTAGCTACTCATTGTGGATCTTACTTGAATGTAGACTTTGATTGATTTTGCTTGTGAATAGTGGGCGCTGAGTATCGCAGTTTTACTTGTTTGTTTTTGCCTTGAGTGTTTTTTTCTTCTTGTTTTTCTTTGAATATGGTTGTGTTCTTTCAGGCCTGGGTTTTTAGTTTGGAAAAAAGCTCCAATGTTCCAATTCGCCTTACTGCAGATATGGGATGGGAAGAGGTAAAGAGTCCTCTGTGAGTCCTTCTTCGCCACCAAGGGTTAGCGTTAGGAGAGGCATCAAGGTCAGACTAAGGCGGCCATGAAAACTCGACAAATTTTATATTCGATTGAGGTGACTGCATTTGTTTGCTGTGCTTGGATCGAAGCCCTATATTTTGGAATCTCTCGAAGGAACGTGTAGAACACGTGAAACGAATTCTTTTTATTAAGGTTTACTCTAAGGGAAATACATGCCATGTTTTGTGTGGAAAGGTTGTTAATAAACTTTCCGGGGCAAAAGGATGAAATGATTGTAAACCAACATTTCTTCACAAGACCCTGTGGTATTTCCTTTGCTGGACTATTATGTTAGGTATCGAAAAATAATGTATTAAAAATTAAAACAAGGTACTGTGTTTATTTAAAACATGAAGGTACTTATTGAACGGCACCAACATCGTTCAGCATGTATTGCGAAAATAGTCGGTGTGAACAGCGGACGCATTAAACAATATCAATGACGTCAACCTCAATGCTAACATGGATAAGTTTTTATTACAGTGGTAATATCATAACTGTGGAGAGCCTCACTGTCTCTGTTCCACTTATGACTCTCCAGTGACCTCAGACAAAATATATTTACAGTTTTATTATCTCGGAAATGCTTTAGGACCCATTACATGATATCTCTTGTAGAGCTGAGCCAAGATTATAAAATTGCCGTTCGCTTAATATAATTGAATCATGAGAGAACTTTATGGGGTAGTGTCACGGTTGGGCGTGCGTGGATTTGCCCACCACTTCTGTGATTATTTTGAAACCGTCCACCGTCTTGAGTATTTATAAAGTCTTCATGAAAAAACAGATGAATGGATCTACCGTTACACTAATTATTTCCCTGGTTGTCTTCTTTTCAATTTAAACCTCAAAAGCCAGTTTTTACATGCTTAAAACTATTGACAGAAGTGAATACAAAAAAAAAATTGAGATACCGATCAAAGATTATATTTTTTTCCCAAAACACCGTTAAATCTTTACAAGATTGTTAAGTAATTACACACAAGTCGCTCATATATTAAACACATGAAATCGTTCTAAGGAGAGGATATAACTAACCAGATTATCATCATTTATGGCAGGGTCAGAGCTTAACATCCTTGTTTCTTATTAAAAACGTACAAAAAAAACAGGATTGAATATTTAAATCAACTACCTATCTGTGATCCTCTAAAAACAAGAAGATAATTTCGACTGGTGTTGTATTCCATACACGATTAGAAAATTAATCTGTGCTACGTATTATTCTAGAAGTTTCTTGTTGCTGATTGTGTCGATAAAATCATTTTCCTCTCTCAGTGCTGAATTTGTTTCGTTTTACAATGTTGTCGTCATCTCTTAGCACTGATTTTTCGTCCGTAGGACGAAAACTTCGCTAAGAACCGTTGCAACTTCTCGCTAGCAGTCTTCATACCCTGAGATTAATCCAGTGAGCTCGACATTATTCTATGGAAAAAGAAGGACTCATGTAATCCTGTCTAATTCTACGAACTTCAAGATGTTTACTTTGTATCAAACTCATCTTCCATTAATGACCCTGATTTGGGGATGAAAATGCTGTTTGAAAAAAGAATAAAAGAAATAAATAAAGTTAGTTTTCGACTTATAATGTCGAAAGTGGCAGTGGCCACTTTTTCACTTATCAGAATTTTGAGAGTAAACATTGCCACCTTTTCACTATTGCCGTTTTTTTAAGGTTAGATTGGTAATTCGAGAAAATAGCAAAAGATCATCATAAACCTCCCCTCAATTGAAAGAAGTTTTGGGAAATTGCCTTCAAGAATTAGCAATGAAGCCATCAACCACTTTAAGAGGGTAATTTAGTATTAGCAATTCAGTTAATAACGTAAATTTGCCACCGTTAAGAGTTATAATAGTAATAATAATTTATTTACTTATGTTGCGCGTGTTACATATGCAGATGCTCACAAAGTTTCAAAGCTGACGTTTTATGGCCCTTTTTCGGAGCGAATGAAGAAGCGCTTGCTTTGAAACTCTTTCCTGTGGCCAATTTACGATATCAACTCAGCTGATAACACTAAATTACCCTGTTATACTTTTCCAGCGAAACTGCACCACATTTTCTTTAGAAACTTACCCCCTTTATTCATTGGAATTTACTCAAACTGCTTACCTTTTCTTTTCAACTTTTTGTTTCTCCTGTTTTTTTTTCGTCCAGAACTTTTCACTGCTAGACGTCTTTCCCACTTTCTGAATTTTTCCACCCAGGCTCTCTCCCAAGGGACGATCAAACCCGTATCACGAAACAAGTAGAGTTTGTGCTGTTCAGCAACCACGTGACCGGCCACTAAGAAAGAGGCGTCTACCTTGGGAACCTGTGGACAGTTGCACGTGGTATTCCTGTGCAGGTAAATAGAGTCTCCCTTCCTCAAGTGAATAGAGCTTTTTTGTAGGATCCTCTCAATTTTTCCCTCTATTACTCCGCCATTGTCCTTCTCTGTAGTTGAGGTGATGAATACTTTTAAAACTGTGGACGGAATGCACATAAATTAAAGTAGCAGTTAGATGCTGTGTCGTAAATTTTTCATACTAGGAAACAAAAAAGACTTGTTATTAAAACAAAAGGGGGTCTTAATGGGGTAATGGCCTTTACTGGTAAAGGTTAAACTTTTGGCCAATTTACGGCCAATAGTTTGTAGCATTACATCTTTGTCACCAGAAATTTTTTTACGGTTATTTTTTTTCTACAGCTAGCGGTTAAAATTTGTTAATTTGTTAATTGGGCCATTTTACGGCTAACGGTTAACCTCATTAAATCGTTATTAAAACGCTACACTGATGTGGATCCAAAGTTCTTGGTGATTGCTTTATCGACTTATTACCCAAACAATTATCCACTCGTAGAACTCGGTGCAAGTAAACCGTTTGTTCTTACTGGCATTAATTAGTAAATCAGAGAATCCTATACAAGAGCGATAGAATTGTATGCCTATTTGAATGCTTATAGGATATGTCTGTGAAAAAAAAAATTAATAATCATAATCGTAATAATAAATATCATGCATGATGATTATGATAATAATCTTCATTAATGATAACTAGACGCACGTCTACGTGTACCCCGACACCCCTGTGATGGTAAATGTAGGCTCATTCTTTTTTTAACCCTTTAACACCTAAGAGTGACTATCATCTAGTTTTTCCCAACAATATCACCCCTGAATCACACATAAAGGTTACGACAATAAAAGACATGATCACCAACTAAAGATACTCTTGATTGTTGGACAAATTCTTCATGTCACTACCTTGAAAAATGTACCGAGAACAGTATGGAGAATACGCATATTGATCTTAGGGCGTAAAGAGTTAATATGGTTTCCACATTTATTTTATATAAACATTTTAAAGGACCTGTGTAAAGCATTTAAAAAGCATGTAATATATGTGTTAACGCTTTCACACAGTTTCTTTACGTGCGTTTAAACTTGACCTTGCAACCTTTTTGTTAAAAAAAAAATGCATGCACATCGATGATCGTGAGGACGAATAAAGCCGGATTCTGAACCGAGGCCTCCAACGTAGCACTTTAGTAGAAATATCATGAAAAAGTGGGTGCGGTCTCATCTGTGTGATAACAAGTATCATTCTGTGCGTAAAACCCTGAATTGTTTTCGCTAGATACTTCAATGACTGTTTCAAAGACGTGTGCCGTACATGCGGGCCAAATAATTCAACAGCTTAGGAATGCAAACCAAAACAACTTACTGAAATGGTAAGAATTCCTTTTATACCGCTGGTAGTTTACACGAGGCTTGATGCATCTGCAGGATGACACTGCAAGACAAACGGTGAAGATAATCAAAAGATAAGTTTGTATTTAAGACAACAAGATTCAAAAGAAAAAAACAAAAGCAATTGACTCTATTTCAAAAGATGTATGGCCCGAAGAGAAACAGCGAAGCGTCATAGTTTACAGAGTTTTATTGCTGATCAAGTCATTTCAAATGTTTCGAGGTTTTCTCACTTTGTCAATTATTTAAAACATCGTTCTCCTAAGCCTTTCGGAAAGTACTGCCGCCATTGTCCATGTCTCGCCGTCGTCGCGCCGTATGACCATTACGGTCATAAATCGGAGACGGTTTTTGAGAGATGTCGACTCAAAATTCATTCAAGTGAGAGAGAAGTTACCGAAACGAATGATTTCATGTTAAGTCTACTTCATGGTCTTTCTCTGGAAAGTCAGTTACGCAACCCTTTTCCCTTCGCGTCCACAATGGGACCTCAAATACGACAACGGCGGGCGTGTACGACAGCGATCGGGAACTGAGGTAACGGGGAGAGGAAACCGTCGCCAATGGCGAAAAATAGGATTTCACGGCTGCAGAGGAAGCGAAGGGACGGGTGGGACGGGTTGATTTCATCTTCAATCTTTCGTTGAACGACGCAGCACTGTGAAGGTGTCATCTTGTACAACATCTCATCGCTTACGTGCCTATCGGTTTGTTTTGCGTTGTTTGTTGTTGTTGTTGTTGTTGCAATTGTCTTTTTTCAAAATTAGATTCTGATAGTTTCATACCATATTAAGGTTTATGATGATATCAACACACTGATACAGTGTGCTGCAACTCATCTTTGATCTTTTCTTCAATTTCACAAATCAATTCAGGGTACTTAAGATGGCTACCCTTAGAAATCAGTTATTGGTCACTTTGGGTTAGCACAGCATTAACTTATCTCTTAATCAATACCTGAGAGCTAAGCTGATATACATATATTCCTTATACGATATTTTGATTGGTCGAGAAAACCAAATACCACTTGAGTATTTCAACTTCAATTACAGCTCTAGCATTGATACCACTTACCTGAGGCATGCTATTATACTTTTTTTTGTAACTAATTCCGCAGCTACGTTTTAGCAACGAGGTGTCTCATCTAAATTTCAAACAGATCTATTTCGAAATACTCGATTTTGTTCAAGATCGTTCGCAGTAACCCCTAAAATATGACAATAATATTACTTAGGTAATAATGCTCTTATAACATATGAATGAAATAATATTGTGGATCAGCCTCTGACTAATCTTTTACACGCAATCTGTGGTTGAGGCACTCTCCACTATACGGTTGACTTGGTGTATCTCAATACTTTCAGGCGAACCTTTCGCGTTTGCGTAAACTTCAAAGCTCCTATCAGCATAATCAACGTGTTTCTAGCCAAGTGGCTGTCGATATTTTACATATTTTCTTAAGCAATAATCAACACCGCGTTTTCTGTCGAAATCGCGTGACGAAGTAAAAAAGAAATACGCATGAAGACCAATGCACTGCCTGTTGTTGTTTACTTTAACTATGTTGAGAATAAAGCAAGTTATCGAGGGCTTCTCACCAAAAATAAACTTCGGTTTTCTTTCATGTTCTGTGGCCGGCGTTTAAACAGTTTTCCTTTAAAAGGCATCCCAATAAGTGCAGTCTATTAAGCAAATTAAATTATCGCAAAAATTTTAGGAATGTTGTAGGCAAGTTTTAATAACTGTAATAATCGGTTTACGGCAATTTACTCTAAAAGGGGCTTCATTTTCTAGAGCCGAGGTAATATCTTTTCAATGTTACACCAAAGTAAAAGAAAAATTCTGGAGTGAGATTGATGGACGAAAAGAATTGGCGGCAAATCGAAAGAAAACGGCACTCATAACGAGGCTTTCTCTCTACAAGTAAAACTTAACAGTACATAATCTCCTGAACGGAAAGAAGACAAAGAAAATACTTCAAAACAGACAGTAACATGATTTAGTTTTAAGTTGGTCTTGCCATAAAGGCAGGGTTCGAATAAAATAAAACCCTACGGTATGGAATTCGCGCGCTGTGTCCGAAATAATCCTTCAGTATTCAGTAAATTAGTTTTGGACTGGACCTGCGGAAAGACTTGATAGGCCTCTTGAATACCTCTCGCACCCGCAAAAAACTTGGAATATATTTAGGCTTAACTCTAATAAAAAACTAAACAAAGGAAAAAGTAGTTCTAAAAATGTAGTACATGTTCATTTAGTACATTGTGATTCCTTTGCAACTTCCTTCTTTGGTTCCGATTTCGATAGTAGTGTCTTAAGTTTTTAAAGGAATAGGAGACTAGACTATTTGTCCGCATTGTACTCTTTACCAGATATTGGGATCGGCAAGCAAACTTTCACACGTTTCTTAACTTCGTGTTAGATTTTTTAAATGGATTTCAATCATTTCCTGTCTGCCCTATGAACTCTAGGAGGGAGAGCTTCTGAAGAGCTGCTATGTCAAGGATATAATGAATATGATATGATTTAAAGGCATCACGCAATTCCTGTGGGCTTTTGAAAAAGAAGTCATATGTTCGTAAACTCTGCTGGCTTAATAACTACATTGCTGAACCTAAATGCAGCAGTCTGATATCACTGCAAAAGTAAAAATTTATTAATAGAAACTGAAAATATTTTTAGAACTTTTTATGACACGGTTTTGGTATTCAAGAACACAACATAATTTTGACCTTTCCATCGTTAGAGACAATTTTTTGGTTGTTATCGACGATGTTCACAAATGTTTACAATTCAAGTAGAAAGATAGAGAAATATTTCAACTACGAAAGCCATACGCGAGCTCGAGAGGCATAGTCAAATGATGCACTCCAAAACTTCGGAGAAAAATCAATGGACAGATATGAATGGTTGACAAGTCTTTACCTACAAATAAATCACACTCGGATTAAGAGACTGCATGCATTCTTTCGTATTCGTGAAGTTGGAGTCACAGCAAATTAAAGGAACGTGACCACAAATTTGTTTGGTAGTTTGAATATTTATCACCAAGAAAAGTGTAATTTCCTGTGAATTAATAGGAAAGTCAGCTGTGTTGACATAGGATTCTATGCCTGTACGATTCCTAAATTTTATGAGTTTTTTAATTTGGTCATATTTTATTTGAATCGAATTTACAAATTAAAACCCAGTTATCTTAATTCATGGATAGAAGCAACTCACAGGCTGGATATTAAAAGAAACGGACGAATGATAATTGAAAGTTACAAGGCTTGGTTAATCTAGTTTAATTAAAGCTTTGAAAAATCCGCCAACCCAGTCAGAAACAACAAAAGTTGACAGTCAATCAAATGTTTGAAATTTCATTTAACCAACCTCATATAGGGTCAGTTTACGTGGCGTAAAAGTAGCCTAAAGATCGGTTTCAGAGAAGCGCATGAAAAAAAAGTAACCCATGACCTGTAGAGTGAGTCGCCGTTTATAAGAACATTTTTGAATAAAGCAACGCCATATTTCGTAACTTTGTACACTAGATAAACATTTAAAGAATTTGAGACTCTTAACGTTAACTGCATGATCATTCCTTTCAAGCCCTTAAATCCGAAGGGCTGGCGACAAAGGAGTATATTTGTCGTTTTGCGAGATCAAACGCTTAGTGGACCTCTTAGTGCAAATGAACAGTGAATAATCCTGATGAATTTTTAAGACGAACGATTTAATTAAGAAGCAAATAATACAGCCTTGATTTTACTTACCAGATTTAACAAAGGACTCAGGCTTGATGCAAACGTCGCTTTCATAGGATGGCAGGTCCTTACAAACGACGTCGGGGGGCCACTCCCGGTTGTATTTTCGGATGGTAGGCATACACTCTTTCATGACCTTTTTGCAAACTGATCTGCACGGACGAATTGGCCTGGATTTAAACTCTGGTGCACAGATGGGTAGGTGATAGGCACAGAGGAAAAATCCTGCATCAGCCGAACAGTTGATAGCGACGATGTCACTGTATAGCTCAATCCTTTGCCTACTGTATTGTTGCGTGAGATGTTCAAGCGCATTAGGAAACATTGTCATGTTGTACGGCAAGTGTTTCTGGCAAATTGGAATCTTGATGGGCTCACATGTTCGGCCTGCCAATGTGATCACAATATCAAGGCAAAACACGACAGTTCCCATCAAAAGATTCATCTTGTTGCTTGTACTTTCGTTGTGAAATTAAATTATCACGGCCAACGTGCTGTTTAAATAATGGACTTATATTGGCCCAGCGCACACTTGCCCCTTTATCAAGGAAATTGATTGTATCATTCGCTATTATTAATACTTGCAAGAGGACAGCACCGCCCAGTTGAGCAGGTCTCTCTAAAACGTCCTGAAGGACAAAGTATTAATTGAACCGGGCGATTTGGTAAGACCACGCACTTAATTGCCGACAGTTAACACGTTCCGCGGTGTTTATAAACAACGAGCTTGACCCGTCTCGTTTGAACAAACTGTGTTCCGTGATCTGCTAATGCATGTTGACGGCGTTAAGCTTTGATGTAACCTTGTAGGCTAGCGTCGTCAAAATTTTAGAGATATTAAAGGATAAGCTTGGTTGTTTTTATTATATTTGTCAATTCTTTGACCCCGAGTATTCTTGAAAGTTATTTAGCGTTTTATATCGCATAAAACGCTTCTAAGTGTCATTGTTTTGACGAGAATCAGTCACTTCGACGGGCGGGACAAATATTCAGACAAAGTTATCCAGTTATGTTTGGAATAAATTTATTCTGTAAAACAGAGAATTTTTCTCTCTTCAACTTTCTTAGCTGTGTCATTATTCAGAAATGCTTACACCATCCAGATATAGAGTAATTGAATGGTAAATATGGCGTCAAAATTTGGCGGGAAAATCACGGCATTCCCTGTTGCCGCGTCGTTTATTGCCAGATGGCGGGAAATAAGCGGACGTAGCTTACGTGTCTTCAAGTTCCCGGTTCCTGAATAATTCATTCATAGCATAGATAACTTCTTAATACTCTATCTTAGGCAAACATTTGGGGTTTCCGGTCATGCCTAAGAACATGCAAAGCATTTCCAAGCGAATAATCGATATAAGCTTCCTTTTGGAAGACATTTCAATTCATGTCATGCATGATAAATCGCGTGTAAGGCTTTATGACGTCACCTAAAAATTAATCTCAATAAAGTTTTGCACGCTATTTTGACTGTACATTTATTCTCACCGCTAATATTTCTGAAAACACTACAAAGGAAACTGTTAGGGAACTGAGCACTCATATTTCATTTGATCAAAGCTAAGGGTTTTTAACAGAAAAACTTTGAGAGTATGACCATAGATTAAAAAAACAGAGGAGAGAATCCGTTGTAAAAATCCAGAAAGTAATTGATACAGACAAAACGCTCTTATTTCAATTGCATTCCTGCATGCAATCCTGCCTCGGAGTAAATTGTGATGATTCACGCTTTAAAATCCAGAAGTACCTAGCGAAACAACCATCCGTTTTTACATGCTTGGACTTAAAAGTGTTCCGTCGTAAGTTGCACTCAGTTGTCTACTATGATGGCAGTGATATAAATTCGTATTGCTTGAAATACGACCAATATAGACTAACAGTTTTGACAGCCTTTTTATTCTCCTAAACATTGTCGGGGATTCTTAAAATAGATTTATTAGCGTGCGAACCTGTCCAGCTCTATTTTGGAACTTGGTAAGAGATTTTCGTGCGTCAGTGCTGTTATTATGTCGAAATTGCCCCTAATGAAAATGAATTTTTGTTTATCTCTTCAAGTCACTTGATTAAAACTGACAGCATCTATTGATAAGTTCAACTTCGTGGTGCCGTCAGAGATGACTTCAATGATTAAATATAATCAAATGCCGAAATGTACTTCTGAAGTAGCAAATGAGGTTTGAATGGACCGATGGTAATAATATGTATTATGTAATCTAAAACAGACGAGGGATAGTTTTCAGTCATGAGTCTCTCAGGATGATTAAATGATTTATTTCGCAGTTTGAATTTAATCTGTTAATTGTTTAGTGCTTTTCGTACCGAAGCAAATAAAGGGAAAGAGTTCGTCATAAACACAAGCCTATGAAAAAAAAACATTTTCATGACGTTACAGTCATCATAGAAAGTCTTGTTGATACAAAAGCACAATTTTGAAGATGACAGCATGTAAAGAGCAGTTCCAATCGTTGTTTACATGGGAACAACATTTATTTTCCAGGATTTTGCAATTTTAGCAAAACGTAAGGTGTGCAGGCAATGGCCATTACTCTGTGGGCATAGATTTTTTGAGTGTTTATCTATACGTACATCTTCGTTTGTTATGAAAGGAGCAATCTCCTGATCAGTCTTCCTCGTGCACATATCTTAACCCTCTTGAAAATCTTTCTGCGTCAGGCTAAATTATTTTTTCACACTTTCAAACATTTTAGCTTTAGACTTTCTCGGGAAACTTGAAACAATATTGTTTATCCCGTTTAATAAACTGTTGTAGGATTCAGGTAAGACAATTGTTTTTGTTATTCCGTATGGATTTCCATGCGTTAATCGTGTGAGGCGTTTATATCAAAAAATGTATTGACCTGACAGATATTAACCTTTCTCACACAATTTAACAGTTTTTTTTCAGTTCTGCTAAATGGCGTAGATAATATTCGAAAATACTTACGGATGGAAAGTATCTGAGGTATTCAGTAAGTAGTCTAATATGACTTATGAATACTAAGCATTTAAATATCGAGTAATTTTCGATGCAAATCGGCTTTAAACCATTGTAAGTTTGTTTTTCGCATTCGGGCCCCAAAAAAATTGTATTGAATCGAAACACTTGACCGCAATAAAAAAAATTAACGAATTAAAGAACCAGGCCATAAATCTTCCATAATCAAATTAAAGATATGTGCAATAACTACTTTTAGTTAGTCATGCAAAAGATCAAGTTACTATCACGCACATGAATATTCGACTTATATGTACATCAATAATGGATACATGGCCGATTTGAGTCCAATTCGAATTTTTACTAACAACTGTTATGCCCAACTAGCTTTGATATCATTTGTCATTTACAATACTTAATAAAAAAATTAGCTTCGAAACTATGCAGTAAACAAATCTCAATTAATTGACCAAGTGGCCTGCTGATCACCCAGACAAAGTGATTTAGACTACGCGCTCGTCTGTTACTCCTGGGCTCACGGCATCGTAAATTTCAATCGAAAAGTCACGAGATTCGAAGATAAAAGGGATCAGGAAGTTTCATACCAGGTCAACTGCTTACTTTTGGCTACTGATCTTTAAAACTCTGTTGTCTAAATGTCCGAATCGTGAAAACCGCTAGAATCAAAGATAAAAAATATATCCGATTCTTTCCTCAATTATTCTCCCAATGATATTCAAGGTGCCCCGACAAACAATGCAGTACTGGATGCATGGACGTCTCTCCCATAGAATAACGTGAGGGAATGCAGAAAGACGAGAAATTTTTGGTTAAGCCATTTGTGTGTTTGTTTGATTAATCAGTATTGCCAAGAAGTATTTCTATCGATTAACGTTACATTTCGTAAGAAAAGACAAGCAAAACCTTGACTTAAGTTGGAATAAAAAATTGTGGACTGTTTGTTATCTCAGCCTTGAGTCAAGTACCTGCGCAAAAGAAATACTCTGTATGGGGCAAAAGAGAAAAAAATAACGTGATCAATCTTTATTTATGTATTAAGGAGGTAAAGAAACTATGGTGCTGCGTCGGTGGGAGAGTATAGCAGGTAATTTAGTGTCAACAACTGAGTTGAAAACGTAAATTAGTCAGCGTAAAGGGTAAAAAAGCTGACGTTTCGAGCGTTAGCCCTTCGATTGTATTATTCCGTTTCTTTGAAGCTTCTTGTCGGTTTCTTTGTTGTATTTTTTTTCCTATTTGACTATTGTTTGCATTTTTTGTCGTTGTCCGTTTGTTTTTATCGTTGCTAGTTCTTTTATGTGACAACCTCTCCATGTGTCTGTCCTCCCCCGTCACTTTTCAGCTCCCTACCCTACCCTGCTTGCGCGCCCAAATCTACAAAGCGTTCACTCCTATTGCTTGAGAGCCTGGGTCGAGTTCTTGATTAGAAAGCAAGATGGCGGACAAGCTAGGCTAAAGGCGTCTGTTACTAGCAAGTTCAGGTGTAGACGAAATGTACCCTCTCCTGGCTCAGAAACTTGGTTGTTCTTCTTTGAGAAGTTATTTAGTCTGTTTAACTCCAAGGAATTTCATCGCGTACAGGTATCAACCGCTGCAAAAGCTGAAAGAACACTTTTTTTGTATTCAAGGTTCAGTGTAGTTCTTGAAGCTTACCCATCGTTGTATTGGGCTAGCTGCGAACGATTCCTGCTTGCTTTCAGCTTTTGCGTTTGGTTTATCATTATAATCTAAAATGTGTACTTTTGTGTTGCATACAGTGATCATTTCATTTACATTTTGAGATAATAACTATAACACACCCTCTTAATATCCGTCTCATTTTTTAATTTTGTCATAGGGGAGAGAGATAGAAGATTCTCCCCGAACATTCACCCTTCCCCCCACTAAATAGCCCAGTCTTCAGAGTACAATAGAACTTAACAAGATCTTGAGCAAGTCATTTTTGTCTGTGTGCAAATGCAAGCAATTCATGGTTGCAGTATTGATTACCTTCTGCATGCAACAAACAATGCTCTAATTCTGGGAGGTTCTGAGTTTGCTGTATCCTTTTAATTTTTGTTCTAAATATCCCATATTCTGTTAATTCATGTGTATTGTAGGTCCAATAACTCCAGTCCAATATCACTGAATCTCTATTTTAAATATTCCCAATCCGTTAATTTTTTCCATAAATATCCTGTATACCCAAGTATTATGTATCTGATAACCCCTAAGAGGGCCTTTCTGTCGGCACAATCAGCATCGAGAGAAAACATGTATACTTGACATACTCTAGTAAGAGTGCCTTCACTGGTGGTCTGAAATGGTGTTAATAATAATAATAATAATAATAATAATAATAATAGGTCATTTATAATGCACTATTTCCATAAAATGTTCAAATGCACATGACAAGATTAAAAAACAAAATGAAAAGGCTAAAAAGATAAAATTACAATTAAGAGTAAACTTACAATAATTTAAAAAGCTAATATTACAAGTGAAAGTAAACTCACAATAATAAAAACAATTCCAGGGCTTGCCTTCAAATTTCACTCAAAATTTTATAAGTCCATCATTTTCCAGACCTTAGCTTTATTTGCACATACTTGTTGTTCAGTCATCTGGGAGGTTCTGGCTGGTTTAAATTTTTCCTTTCAAACTTCCCATACCATTGCGACAGTTTTTTCATTTTTTGAGCAATGTAATTCTCTTCTATTTATAGGAGTAACAGACTAACAGTTCTTAGGGAACATCAAATCTCAAAAATCATCACAAAAAGTGCTTCAAAATATACTGCAGAGGCATTCAGATGGAGAACTTTGCATGTCTGGAAATTATTAGAACAGAGATCAAATTCTTATGCCCATCCCTGGTATCTTCTCAAGTATACTGGACTCTTAGCTGTTGGAACTTTAGTTGTCAGATCAAAGATTTCTAGTGCCTCCTGTGGGCCGAAGTTGAGTCACAAGTCATCATCACAGCTTTCGCAGGGCAAAGACAAAGATGGGAAGAGATCACAGCCAAAATTTGATTTCAGAGAATTCTGGAAATTCCTGTGGCCTGATATTTGGCTTTTACTATTAGCAAGCTTGAGTGCTTTTGCAGTTGCCATGTTGAACATTGAATTACCGATGTTGCTTGGGAACCTTGTAAATGCTGTCTCTAGTTTAACAAGTGGCAATCTAAACACAGACATATTTCAAGTATTAAGAGAACCTGCAATGAAATTGATATCACTTTATGGGGCTCAGTCAGTCCTTACATTTGCTTATATCTCATTTCTTTCTTGTTTGGGTGAGAGGCTTGCAGAGCGAATGCGCAATGCTTTATTTGCATCATTGATACGACAAGACATTGCTTTCTTTGATGATCATAAAACAGGAGAGCTAGTCAACAGGTATGTTTCCTCTTCTAAGGGTTGCTTGGCCAAAACAGCTTTATTTCATTTTCATGGAATATCATTAATTTATAGCACATACATACATAGGGTATATGGAAAAAAAAAATACAAGTATTATATTGTGAGATACTGTGTGCTGCAAGGTGATATATAGACATACAAACCATACCATGAACATAACATTCACTCTGAAAAACCAAGGACTCCCAGCTACCATTTTCCGTAATATCATTACAGTGGTCCAATCCTCTAACAGTATGAATTAACTTTAGATAAGTTCATATATTATTTTTTGTTCACTGCAAAATTTAGGTTAAAGGATTGTTCAGGGTAAGCTGCATGGCATGCATGCATTTTGATTGATTCTTATAATCTGTAAGATGACAGATGCTTAGATGATGCCACCATTACCAACATTTTGCCTTTCTATGATACATAAAAGGATTCCATGCTGTACAGTAATAGATCACAGAAGACATCAAGATGTCATCTGCTTTGTGCCTAAACATTTCTCTGCTCCCCCAAACTGAATGCTAATTATTTCTTGAATTGAAAATGTAGGTGGCTCACTTAGAACCTTTTTTTTATCTTATATGGTGGAAAATTTTCCTTGAAGGTTGACCAGTGACATTCAAGATTTCAAGAGTGCATTTAAGCAGATTATTTCCCAAGGTCTGCGCAGTACAACTCAGACTGTCGGCTGTGTGGCATCACTTTATATGATTTCACCCAAACTGACAGGTGTAATGATGGTCATCTTACCAGTTGTCATTATTGGTGGTACTTTGTTTGGCTCCCTATTAAGGAGGCTCTCCAAGGCTGCTCAAGAACAGGCTGCTAAGGCAACTGCAGTTGCTGATGAGGCTCTTGGAAATGTGCGAACTGTGAGGGCATTTGCTATGGAAGATAAAGAAACTAAGTAAGATCATAACAAAGTCACTGTTGCCCTCATAGACCATTTTTTGAATACATTTTTTTTTTAATGCATCTTTTCTAAATAGAATCATGCATCTTTGTCTATCAACTTTCTGACTTTCCTACTTTCTGGAAGGTTCAGAGTGAAATGATGAAGTATCTTATGGCAAATATATGGCGATTGAGTTGCAATACGATAATGAGATTATCTACATTACTTTCAAGTGAATTAACCCTCCCAGAAGTGATTGACATGTAACGTCTCCCTAATATCCTTACAATGTCCAGTAAACAGGTGATGAGAATACTCAGACCTATCAGGTTGAAGTTGTTGTCTTGATCTAACACCAAATTCTCATAACTTATTTACAAGAAATTGTGTAGCAGCTAAAAGGGAGATTCAACAATCAGATCTTGGGATTTTAAGGGTTATGAGGTTTTTTGTTTTAATTTTGTTTTGTAAATTGAGTTTTATTCTTAAGTTTTTTTTAATTTGACAGTGTTTGTAAAGAAAAATATAAAATGGGCAAAAAATTTGTCAAGGATTAAATATTAGAGTATACTAAGAAACATTGTAATTATTCCTATGGTAATGAATATAATAATTTCATTAGCATTGGCTGGATCATTTTACCTTACAACTGAAATTGACTTGCAGCTTGTATCAAGATGAAGTGTCTAAATCCAAGGCACTGAATGAGATGTTAGGTGTTGGAGTTGGGTTGTTCCAAGGTTTGTCAAATCTAGCCATTAACGGCTTGGCACTGGTAGTGTTGTATTATGGTGGATCACTTCTTGCTGCCAAAGAAATGGAACCTGGAGACTTGATGAGCTTCTTGGTGGCTACACAGACTATACAAAGGTACTTTATTGGACAGTATGGCTCACACACCTTTCTTCAGGTCCTAGCACTTTTTTATAACTAAAAAAAACAGTTAATAAGTTTTAAATTTTCATTGTGTGGGAAATTTAATAAAATAACGAGAGATTTTGGCTGCAAAAGAGCAACAACTTTAAGATCAAGACAAAACCCAATGAGCTTTTTTCAGAACTCAGACCCTCTTAAGTCTGATTTTTGGGCTGTATGCTCAGCTATTGTAACAGTTCCAACTTTTTCAGTTGTTGTAATTTTTTCAATTTAGATTCTAATTTCATAATGAAAAAAAGAAAGGAACATGAAAATTGAACTGGTCAGAAAAAATTTAGACCAGGATAAACCTTTGAATCACCTGACTGACAACCTTCTGTGTTGTGGGTTTGTATAATTACCTAATTAGGTGTTAATTTTCTTCTTTTACAATGTCAGGTCTTTAGGTCACATATCTCTCCTGTTTGGCCAAATTGTGCGTGGCATGAGCTCAGGAGCAAGGGTGTTTGAGTACCTAGCAATCGAACCCACCATACCAGTTACAGGTGGTAAACAAGTCCCCCTTGAGAACATATGTGGAGAAGTTAGCTTTAAGGATGTTACTTTTGTGTATCCTACACGACCCATGCAAACTGTTCTTAAAGACTTTTCCCTGTCAGTGCCAGCTGGTAAGATGGTTGCTTTGTGTGGAAGTAGTGGAGCTGGCAAGTCAACTGTAGCAGCCCTGTTGGAGCGTTTTTATGATCTGAAGAGTGGAAGCATTTTTCTTGATGGTCATGACATAACTTCCTTGGATCCCACATGGCTGAGGGGACATGTGATTGGATTTATTCACCAGGTATTTAGACTGTGAATAAAAGCAGGTGCACTTTATTAAGAACCAAATTACCTTGCAAACATATTTTGAATTAAACAAGGTTGCTGTTACAACCAGAGAGTAGACAGGTGTGAAACAGCATGAGCATAAGTTCTAGTTATTGTTAATACACAGTTGTAATCCAAATTCTGTTCACTCATATTGATTTCTTTGGGCATAGCTTTAAATTAAGTACTGTTAAAGTCAGTTAGAACTCTCTCTTAAAATCATTCATGTAGGAATAAAAAATGTGACATTTCACCTCATGATAACAAATTAAGCATGAATAAAAATATTTAAGAAATAGTCTTTTGAAAACATTAAAATGTTAAACATTTTTTCAAAATATCATTTCCAGCCAGCCTTCTGCTATCATTTTTATGTGTTTTGTTCTTTACATCCAGGAGCCTGTGCTGTTTGCCACTTCAGTTTTAGAGAACATACGTTATGGCCACCCAGAAGCAACAGATGATGAGGTATATATAACAGACAACACCTTGTGTCATGATCATTGTCTGATGAATTCATCAATTTTTTGTTACATTATTTCCTTTGATTTTTTCCCATAATATGAAGGTTTTAGCAGCAGCTCAGCAAGCAAATGCTGATGGCTTCATTAGAGATTTTCCTGAGGTAACTGATTGCACTGTATTCTTTTGATACCAGTCATTCTTTGGAATGGCTCAACTTTTGTGGTTGTCATTGTTCAGCAGATTGATTTATTTCTGCTGTTTCTTGTCATGTGATATAAAAAAAGTTTCTAGCTTGTGGTAGCAAAAAATTTATTAGCAACTAAAATTTGAATCTGGGTGATCTGACTGATGCAGTTGGCATCAAATGCTTAAGTTTATAACCTCAAAGTCAGTTTCTATCAAAAGCGGCAGATATTTCTCTTCTTTTATCTCAGTGGTCAACATTTACACTTTAAAAAAGTTAAACCCAACTTTTCTTCACAATGTTTCCACAGATGTCACATTGTAGTTGTCACAGGGTCAACTTTTCCTAAGTCTTGGCATTAATCTTTGGTATCCTGCCATCTGAGTATCCCTGCAAAATGAAATCAGTAGCCCATAAGGCAACATTTGAAATGATGTTAGGGATCAGGCTGGGGTTGTCCAAAGAGTGCTTAATGTTATTCACAGCATGAATCACTACACAGAGGATTGTGTAGCATGCTCAAGTAAAACTAGTGAGTAAGTTCTTTGGGTAGTTTTTAATAGCATTATCTGTCGTTTTTAACAATTAAGCCTAGTTTTCATATTAAATAGATATAGCAAAAGGAGTTTTTTTATTATATTGTACTCAAGCTTCAAGATTCTAGTGCTATGTGTCGCAACTTTGCACAAATCTCACTTTATTCCACAGGGATACCAAACTGTCCTTGGAGAGAGAGGTGTTACTGTGTCAGGAGGACAGAAACAAAGGTGTGTAGTATTTAAAACTTTGATGAATATAAAGCAGAAAGTATCAGTCAGCTTTTTGCGGTTTTTGAGAAGAAGCTGCCAAATGAGTGATAGTTGGGTAAAACTTTTTTTAAAAATTATTTTGTTTGTTTGTTTTTTGCTAGGATTGCAATTGCCAGGGCACTTCTAAAGAACCCAGCCATTCTCATCCTAGATGAAGCAACAAGGTATTTTCAGTATGCCATATAGACTCATTTCTTTTGCTTTTTATTAATTCAGATCAAATCATGATGTTTATTATGTTCACAAAAATTCATAAAACGACAGAGATTATCCATGTTGATGGTGTTCCCTAAAGGAGTTAGCATTCATGAAGTTAGGTGAAAGTTCCACTTTTTTGATATTGGGGAATCTGCATTATTGATTCATTCAATTTATCTGATTTTACAAATGTTTTGGGCCAAGAAGTGTGTTGAGTGTCATCTTTCATTTACATCCAGTGCCTTAGATGCAGAATCTGAACGTGTTGTACAAGAAGCTTTGGACAAAGTTACTAAAGGTTTTAAATTTACTTCAATTCATAGCTAAAGTATTAGTCAAATGAATATAACTGATTATAAGGTTGACCTGTACAATAATGTACACATGACAGCCTCTTTATGAGTTGCATATTTCATGGGTTAACACTTCAAGACACTCTTTATGTTTACTGCATCCATTAGTCTCAGTGGGTGTGTATGGAAAAGGTATTTTATCCTGAGTGATTTTAAAGAGAAAGTTGAGAAAATTGATATTACTTTTCTACCAGTTAAGGGTCATTCTCCATGATGAATAACTGTGACCATAGACTTGACATTTCTTGTAGCTTTGTCAAAGTTTTTCACAATAAGGACCTCCCAGCTTACTAATATTATTTTGAGTTGCTGTAGAGCCTAAGAGAATTCTTCAAGTTGATTAATATGGAGGAGAAAAAAGCATTGTACTTTTAATGATACTTGTCCTTCAATTCCTGCACTTAGGACGCACTGTGATAGTTATTGCTCATAGGCTCAGTACCATACAGAATGCTGGTAAGTTAATATGAAGTTGTCCTTTGAGCTTTGTTTTGTCATATGATTCTCCTGAAATCATTGAGAGGGTTATACTACACGAAAATTGAAAAAGATTTGTTATCCTTATGACACAATTTTTGAAGGCCCTTCGGGCTGTCAAATTAGTTCTTCTTTTATTTATTTATTTATTTTTATTTGTATTTTCAATTAGTGATGATCTCTGGTGTAGGGCTGATCTTGAATGGTGGGATCATAGCCAAAATATTCTCTGCAAGCACTAGCCTTTGCAAAGTTTAAGTTTAGTTTTCTGTCATTAGTATTTGATTGATGTGAATGAACTAACTCTGGGTTAGTAGGATTATTAACTAAAGATAGTTTCATTCATATAAGTAATTTATTGCTTACCCAACTCTGTTGCTGCAACTTCATTAACTTTTTTCTATAATTAAAACAGATATGATTGTGGTTCTTTCCCATGGTAACATTCGCGAGGTAAGTTATAATTTTATTGCAAACATATCAATGTCCTTAATTAATAATTACAGCAGTTTGTGTCACTTTCTTGTACTTCCCCCACATCAGGTGTTTCCCTCAGCTGGTTAAAGTTTTTTGAATCTGTTCATTTCCCCACATACATTTTGTAAAAAAATTTCCAAATAATTTAAAAGTGTGTTGTTATGGTTCTGATAAAGTTTGTTGTTGTAATTTGTAGCTGTTACGGTAACTGTAGTGCTGTTGTTCTCATTGAAACTAAAATATTTCCTTGGAACTAAGGATAACTTGGGTTTCAAAGAATACAATTAAGTGCTAACAGCTTACTTCAAATTCAAACTGTTCCAGTCAGTTGGAACATCTGTTTAAAAAAAAAAAAGGAATATGCAAGAAACAGATAAGTTTTGGACCCTTTCATAATTTAAGATGGATTTCTCTCAACTGTTACTATTTTTGGATGCTCTAACAGGCATGAACTTTGTAATTTTGTGGCTTTGCTATGGTAGGAGGTTGAACATCACTTCAAATCACTTTTATAATAGGTGGGAACACATCAAGAATTAATGGCCAGAGATGGACTTTATGCAGACCTTGTACGACAGCAAATTCAAGAACAGGATTAACTTAGCATGTGCCCCAATAGATGTTGAAGTACAAGAGCAGAGACCACGAGATGTCATCCATCTGAGCAGTGTTAATCACACTACAGTGCCCTAAAAACCACATGTTAGATCCATTTGATAAATTCCTGTGTCACCTTAAGGATTAGCTTGAGTTAACTTGTTTCACACCATCCAGTAGATTTCATTTGAAGACATCTTGTTTGTGACTTTTTACATTTCATTAAGGGGCTGAGTTTCTAAAGAAACTGTGGTGCTGCATCAGTGGGGGGTGTTACAAGATAATTTGGTGCTATCACTTGAGTCGATGATGTAAATTAGCCACAGTAAAGAGGTTATAACACTTGCCTTCCGAGTGTTAGCTATCTTTCAAAGTGAATATCATAACTACTTGTAATCAAATGTACTGTGTGGTAGTTTAGCTTCTCAGATACATACGTGCAGAGTTAAAGCAACTGATATGACATAGGATTCCACTCCATTTTGACTGGGTGAAGAAATCAATTTAACTCAAAATGAGCCTTTGGGAAGAGAGGGTGGACTCCACCCTAGATCAGCTATGATGCTCTGTCCCAGAAAGTGGTATTGCCATCAATGTAGCCTACAGAGCAGGTGTCTCATTAGGGCAAGTTAAGATTAAGAAGCTGGCAACCTTTTACTCATGTTTGGTCTGAAGTTAGAGTCAACAGTGGGGAGAGGAGTGGGGAAGGGGGAAAAAATTCATTGCTCTAACCCCTCCCCTCTCTCTTTTGATCAAGGCAAACCCCCATTGGTACAGATTTCTTTCTCTCCCCACTCTTCCACTGCTGTAAAAATCATAGATGGCAGCTATAATTTTCCACCAAGATAATATTGAGCACTCACCCACCAAAATATTGCTTGCTCTGCAGGCTGCTATCAAAGTTAAAGATCAAACTCTCCTGTAAGAGGGTTAAATAGATCTCAAAGGGTACTGTTGTAGTGTGAGTGGTCAGAAAGGAAATCATAGGGACAACAGTTAAAGCTGTGACATTTTTGGTGATCAATTGTGGTATTTGATTAGCCCCTGTGCTGCAATAGGATTTCACTGTCTTCCCTTTGGTACTTTGGTCATATCTCTAATATCCTGACCAATTCATTGTTCCTCGTTACAATTAATTAAAGTACAATAACTGTAGCAACCTTCTGGACAATGGATAATGATTTTATTTAGTGAATAATGAAACTATAACGTGAAGTCTACTATACAAATTGATTGAAGAGAAACTAAAAAGTAATGTCATTAAACAAAAGTTTGGCACTTCCTACTCTTAATACATGACCCCAAGTTATGGTAGAAAATAACATGTAGACTTGACACTGGGAGCCAAGAAAAGAAATCAGTACTATCTCATGAACGCCTTGGATGTTTTCCACCTTCAAACAAAATTCTGTTTACCCTTTAACCTCCATGAGTGATCGGCATGTAATTTTGAATCATATATTAAATCAGGCCACCAGAATAAAGGATACGATCAACATATAAAGGTCTTGATTGTGACACAGTTCTCCCTAGGTAATGTAGAGAGAACAGTGTGGAGAATTTGCACACTGATTTTAGGGTGTTAAGGCTTTAACCCCTAAGAGTGACTCCACATCTAATATCTCCTCACAGTGTCACTCTTAGATCAAACATTAAGGTCATGACAATAAAGAAATGTTCAATAACTAAAGAAGCTCTTGATTGTTAAACAAATTCTCCTGTCAGCTCCTTATGAAATTATACAGAACAGTTTAGAGAATATGCATGCAGATTTTAAGTGTAAAGGGTCAACATGGTTTACAAATATAAACCAGCTAATAAAACTAGTGAAAGTTTATGAGACAAGAAAAACATTTATGATGATCTTATACTGCAATTGAGATATTAATAAGTAAAACTTAATGTACTTGTTTTAGATGACACATTTTACTTCCCATCCTTCTGCCTATGAATGAACTTATTCAATAAAACTGAACAATGTTCATAGACATGTACCATTATTGCATCATTTTGTGTAATAAATAGTCAGTAATAGTTTTATTTTTAAATTTCAGTGTATCAATGATATCAATTTCACTCCTGGTTTCATCCATCATAACTTATTATTTCCACTGAGGCATATCACTAAACCCAATTGAAATATTTTTGTACATATTTCCACCAACAGCGCCATTTATTAGTCTCTTTTGTGCATACACAAAAGCCATGATGGAAACTCCTTTCCATGCTATCATAACGCAATTGATTTACAATAGAGACTTAACACCCTGCTTTTTCACCACCTATGGAAACTCAAAGGCACAAAACTATCAGTAAAAGTCAGAAATTAGATTTAAATATACACTCACATAGTTTTAAATAGGAAAAATGTCCACACATAAGAGAGCTGGAAGTCATTTTTCCCATTTAGGCTAACCATAATGAGTCAATTTACTTCCCTCATTTTTAAACTCTTGCCTGGAATGAAATGTGTATTGATCACCATCATGATACTTTGCCACCTTAAGCTTTGGAAATTTTAGTCATGGACCCATAAGACTGTGTAGCATCCTATTTCACCTTATAATACCATCACAGAAACGAATGTCATGGTATGAGAAAAATGGAAGTAATCACATCAAGTAAAGAAGCTATTGACTGATAATCACACAAATTCTCATTTTCAGATTCAAGTGAAACTTACAAAGATCAGTGTGAAAATTAAGTATGCATGTATTTAAAGGTATAGCGCATTAAATTTTAATGATACAGCAACACAAGCTATGTTGGAACCAATCACACTCCATAATTATATATTACTAAACACATAATACAATTATCCTTCAGAAATTCCTTCAATTGTGGGAGACCCCTCCCTGGAGACAAACAAATTCAAAACCTCTGTTCATCATTACATTCAGTTGTATTTTCAGTATTATCAAAATTTTACTTCATATTTAAACTTTTCCTATTTGACTCCGAGCAAGCATTAAAATGTCACGTTTTTCTTTAGGAAACCTCAGTTCACGTCCACTCAAACGGCACTGTTCCAACTCCTTTAGGGCCTTGTCAAGTTCTCTCTTGATCACTCCTTGTTGTTCTTGTTCCCGAGATATCCAGTCCAATGCCATCTGACTTCTCATCTCATCATCAATAGTTCTTTCTGCATAATGCTCTAACACTTCCTGTCGAGAGCAGTTCCTATCCCTCATTGCCTTCAAACTGCCATTCCAGTGAAGTAATTGAAATATTGTCATAAGATCTTGGAATTCCAACATAGTTTTTCCCTTGTTTGATTCCAGCATAAATCGGAATGCTCCCACACCAGTATTAGGATCTTTAGAGCTGTCTGCCCCTAGATTAATTGTTCTTCTCTTCAAAGCAATTTGCGTTTCTGTGGACTCAGCTTCTTTGACTGCAGACTCAACAAAGTCATCAGTGATTTTTCTGTTGAAGAAAAAAGTAATAATCCAATGGATTAATTCTCCTAATTTTCTTGATCGACAAGTGTTTTCCCAACAAGTGAAGAGCAAGAATTCTGAGCAGCCAAAGAGGCAAAATTGTGAATCAAGAGTATAATTTCTGAGCCTTCTAATCTTGGAATATTGAGAGAGAGAAAAAAACCTAATTTGTTGGTCAGTATCTGTATCATATACTTGTTTGCTTATAACAATTATTCACCACAGTCAGTGAAAGTGGTGGATATTTTTTCAATTTCTGTGAATTGTAAATTATTGGTCAGTTTAGCCTTTAAATTTTATGGAGGTAAGAATCAAAAGTTCCTTTACATGTAGTTCTGAAATTATACCAGACTGCTACTACAGTTGAGTCATACAGACTGGTGACCACTTTTGTACAATAAATCCTGGCCGTATGTCCACATCTAGATGGCAAAATATCTACTACTACATTAACAAAGACTAGCATCTCTTGGGCCAAGACCCTGTATTAATTTTGTTTCCTAGCTTGGATCATTTAAAATTCCTTTTTGTTATAATTAAAATTAAACAACTAAAGCAATAGTCTTACTTTCTAAAAATGCAACCAATTTTCATTTCAAAAAATTCAAATCTGCCTTGGAGCAATAATTTCTATCAGACTTTCAGTCAACTTTGACATGAAAATCTGTCCCTGCATGCCAGTCAGGAGACAGAGAGACTAGTCTTTAATATCACAGGAAAACCAGATTGCTATAGTGACAACTATGTGACTTTGAAGAATTACAATTTCTATTATAAGTTTAACATGAAATGCTTGTGGTTTGTAAGAGTAAATTTATCATCAACTAGAGGGAGATCATGAGGTTTGTGGTAAATAAATTGTTAATTAGTAAATGAGGTACTTTTGACTGTATTACCTGGAAGGATGCTCGTTAAACACAGAGTTCATTAGGGCAATCTTTGCAGCACTTCTTCGAGCCTCGGCTTTTGTTGGGCACGGTTGAAAACTCCCAAAACAGCTGCCACCAGGAAGACTAACATAACAAACGTATGGTGGCTTCTCAGAAGGCTCTGGCTCATACAGAACTGTAGAGCCACCTTTGAGAGATGCACCTCGTGTTTCCTTCATTTGCCAAAATTCTTGTAATGCTTCTATAACATTAACTGAAAAACAATGAACACTTGAGTAAAAGACATGCATGCATTAATATACATAAGTGTTTGTTTGTAAACATTGTTACTAGGTAAATGGACAAGAGATGATATTGCTCTACATGTGTACCAAGCTTTAATGCAATTATTATTTGAAAAGCAGCGACCATAGCCCATTAATCTGTATGAGCGACCAGCATCTAGTTTCTCCTTACAATGTCACTCCTGAATCACACATTAAGGTCACAAGAGTGAAGGAAATGATCACCAACTTAAGGCCACTTGATTGTGAAAGAAATCATACTTTATATTAAAGTTCACATGGCAACCAGGTGGACAATCAGACATTGTTTGATGCTACTCTGGTTTGCAGATTTAATGAATGTAACAGAAGAAGTTACAATTCATAGACCCAACATTTTGACACTCTTGTCTAGTGCCTTCATCAGGGGTGATCTAAACGCTGCAACAAGAGGTTCTTTAATATAATCACTAATTAGCGGCCTTTTTTCTGATGAGGTGTAAATAGGCGTCAGGAAGCAAACCGCCATCATCATGATTTAAAGGAGCGTGGGCGGAGTTAATATGCCAAGCTTCCAAACAAAGGCACTGGTGGTAGCGCTGATTAGTGGTGATAATTTAAAAATCAAAATCATACTTGATAAATCATACTTGTCAGTGCCTTAAGAAATATATGGAGAGTAAGTATTTTAATAACAGAGTGAAAAGGATAATTGTGTGAAAACAGAAATCTGTACTCCCAAATGGTAACTCTAACTTCAGTAGCTAAGTTTCACACCCATTAAGTGTTTTCTGATGGAGTTAGGAAAACTCAGTGACAATTTAAGGTGATTAGGAAACAAAAGTTTCCTTCAATGACAGAAACTAAATCATGGATTGTTTATTTATAAGAAATTTAACCTTAATCTGTGAGTCCATCATTTTTAAGCCACAGCATTTTAATCTTAACCACCTCCAACAAACCTCACAACCTTTTTATTCATTTCATTGCATTGGGGTGCATTTGCCTCAACAGGCAGTTTATATAAGGACTTTTATCTTAGTTAAACAAATTTTTTATTACTCTGAAAAAATGACATCTTTTCTTCTTAAGACATTTAACTGGGTCACAGAATGGCGATAATAAAATCTGCTAAAAAATCTAAGAACTGCTTTCAGTTTGTTTCCATTAATTTTTAATTTGCTGCAAATGTACAAAATCGTGATGGATCAACTCTAGAATGTTTTGCCACCATGGTAACTCAGCCACAAAATTTAGATTACTCAACAGATTAATTTTCTAAAACGTTGTTGTCCTATACTTGTGTTAAAAATTAACCTCTGACCCTAATTTATATATTGGTGACATGTAGATTGGCATGCCATAATCATATCAGCTATCTGACAAGCAATTTAGATGATATATGTAGTGTAAATTAATGAACAAGCTTGCTGGCACTGTAATAAAGCGTAAACATGAACTCTTAATCAGAGCATTTTACACATGACTTCCAAAGAAACAGGTTGCAATGAAGCTTACAAACTTAAAATTATATATTCATGTTCAATTTTAATGGGAAAACAAACGTAAATATCATAGTCAACTCGAGGCTTAAAATCCATAATTACAACAACCCTTCAGTCCATAATTTTAGATTGCGAAGACGACGACTCGTAGCAATTAAGTTTGAACAGATAACACGTCCGCTTATCGTGTGCGAAATCACCATGATCTTTACATGAAAATTGGGCACGTCTTCAAAATATAATTGATGATGTCGGAGCCTTCGACGTTTAATGACTCCTAAATTGGCGCTTTATTGGAGTCGCTCAAATTAAATATTCGTGCACAATCGATTGACAGTATTATGAAATGCTTGCAACATTCTATCATATCGAATAATAAATTTGAAAATAATGTTAAATATATTAAGGAAGTCTTGGCGAATAAGATGTTTATGATTTTTGACTCACTTCTTCATTTATGGAACAAGGATGAAAAATTGTAAACGCGGAATAAAAGAAACAAAAGCTACACGGGAAACAATTCGAAAGCCTAAAGGCTTTTTATGACACAGGTAATTTAGTGTTAACAACTGGGTTGAAAACGTAAATTAGCCACCGTAAAGGGTAAAAAAGCTGACGTTTCGAGCGTTAGCCCTTCGTCAGAGCGATGGATCGAAGGGCTAACGCTCGAAACGTCAGCTTTTTTACCCTTTACGGTGGCTAATTTACGTTTTCAACCCAGTTGTTAACACTAAATTACCTGCTATACTCTCCCACCGACGCAGCACCACAGTTTCTTTAGAAACTTACCCCTTTATTTTTATGACACAATCGCGTCGAGAGCCCATACCGAACTGTAAACATAAACAGCGTAACACTGACACCTAGCTTACCATCATGTGGAAAATTTAAACGTCATGGTTGCACTGAGTAGGAGTGCAAACAAAGATACGAACGTTAAATGAGCTGATTTCTGTTCGAAAACCTTGTCATACGAACCATTCGGTTCGTTCGTGGCGTTGGGAATGATATAACAAACTGTAAACTTACCTCTACCATAACCATGCGTGTGCTTAGCAAAAGAATTCAAGACAGCATCAACAGCTTCTTTTAACACTGATTTACCAGGATGTGCTCCACCGAAAGCGCTTGGTAGACTAAAATTTCCCGTCTGTTCCTCTGTTGTCGACGCCATGTTTGACCCGAACTAACGCAACCTTAAGGAAATTAGGGCTCACATCAGGCAGTAAACGAAATCTTCACTTTCATATCTATCTTATCATTTATCTGGTGTGAGAGTGTATCCGTGTAACAAGCAAATGAACGTAAATTTACGGTGATGACAAGTATGAAGGCGATGAAACACCTACGTCAATAACTTCGAACCTAACCGATCGAACGCCAACGTCGATTAGAGATATCCCGAGGGAATTTTTACCCAGTGGGATTGGGGCTAGTACTGAGTCTCTCAATGGCACGAGCTAGGCCCGGTCAGCCAAATGCCAAGTACCTCTTCTTCAAATCCTCGCTTGATTTTTTTTCTTTCTTTTTTTGGGGAAAAACTCACTCTCTGATAGAATAGGTATAAAAAAAAAGAAAAAAATTATAGCCAAAGAAATTATAACCGCAATTAAGGTTACCATAAGACTTGAACCGCAAGTCAGAATCCAGGCTTACAGAGCAACACAAGCTTTTTTTCTTGGAGCGGAAATGACATTTTCAAGGCCCTCTAAGCTGAGATGACTAGGTTCGCGCCCCGAAAAAATGGACGCTGTCATTTTCTCGACGTAATTATTCAAATCTTGGTTGGGGATAATTTTTTTACATAGAAAAGGGCAGGCATGTGATTGCCCAGCTGGCAGCAAGTTTAATAAGATCTTCCTATATTTTTTTGTGGTAAAAAGTTCAGTTATCTCATTTGATTGTTAGAGAACATTGACAGGAAAGTTAAGCCTATTTACATGAATAACGACCACTGTATGTGTATCGAAAAGCGGTCAGATCTCAGTAGCTTATGTTGCTGGTGACCGAGTAAACATATACTTTCTAGACTGAAGCCCTTCCCGAACGAGGTCTGATTTCGTATGTCACTCGTCAGTGAAGATGGTGATAATAGATTGCAATCGGTTCGCTCAATGCAACATCTTTCAACCTGTTGTCATGTGACACAACCTCTTTCTAGGAATCGACATGTTTCCGCCAAAGACGATGTAAATGGGCGTGTGCTCAAATGAGGGTCGAAATCAACGCCCTTCTGGTGTTTCCAATGGTGCAAAAATAAAATAAGCTTGTGAGTGCAATTCACTCAAAACTGTGTGATCTCTTTGATTTTGGTGAACGATTTTTCTCTTAATAGGTGAACTGTTGCTCTCTGCTCGCAACAATAAAGAGATCAATAAGATCATCAATGGCGTCACTACTTTTAATAGAAAAGACCACGAACTCGCCTCAGGAAAGTGTCAATAGCGGATGAAATCATCTTCTAACTGAGACTCAGCGATTTTTCCTGCCAAGATTGGTCTTGATTACGCTTAAATTTGACGCGCAAAATTTGTCGAAAACTTCATTTGAGCAACCTCACTTGATTGCAAAATATACTGGAATACAAGGGAATCAAGATAGCGCTCATGCTGTCCGTGTGGTTGGTGGTGTTATCCACCCTCGTCGCCGCGAGTCTTGGAAGCATTGCTCCAGGGAAGCGATCTGATTTTTCCATGTCTGACAACCAGTTTTGTAAGTGAGTTTCAGATTGCCATATCATATGGTTTTGTTGCGAATTAGAGTCCAAATTCAAGAATACAACCTCGTGAATCGTAAATGTTAAATCAGTTTAATGGATTCATAAGAATTTTGAATTACTTTGACAGTCTGAGGAAAATTCCGTGCGATAAAATTTCAACGATGAATTCGATTTCGAAGAACTTACGATCAACACAGCATAACCTTTTGTACTACACCTAAAGCTAACTATTCCATGCGTAGGTTGAATCGATTTTGTGATGAGAATAATTGATATCAGAGGTAGGTAAACAGTGAACGTGTTTGCAGATCGCGTCGGAGACACGAAACTGGATGATGAGGTAACAGACTGTGCTCTTGTAGAACATCAGTTCAAGAAAGGATATATCCGATTGCGAGAGTATCTGGAGCGGAGAAGGGGCTGTGGAAGACAAGGTAACTTACTAATAACTCTTCTCTGCGAGCTGAATATATCAAAACCGTAATAAAGGATTATTTTGGTACCTGTAACAGGTGGATGGTTTTGACGAAAAGCTTGACATATAAGTTTGGACGAAGGCAAGACGGAAACTGGGTCTAGTGCACGAAATAGAGGCTGGGTAATAATTTTTTTCCGCTCAATATTAATGTCGATCTGAAAGACAAACTCGGGCTTTTGAGTCGCTGTTCGTGTTCATGGCTAAACCCAAATAAATTTTAGCAGAGACAACCCAAAGAGAAGAAGGGCCAAACGGAGAGAGTGAAACAACTCGTTTGCTTGTTTGTTATAATTAATTTATTGAGCATTTTACCAGTTGGCCTCGAGGTGATGCACTTGACCCAGTTCCCCTGGACCACAGCTTTACCTGGCACAAAGGTTTATTAAAAAGAGTCTCCAATGTGAGAGAGATGAGTAAATTAAAGAGAAGCGTGTCGAGTCACTAATATGAAAACGCAAAAGTTTAGGTGGCGCAAAACTCTTAGAGCGTCAGTTTCTGCTTGTTTTCGGGTGGATTATCGTACCTCAAATCTTCCTCTGAAATTATGATCAGAATTCAGTGCGCAACTTTAAGTGTTAAAGTGTTTGATACTCTTCTGCGTTTTAATCAATCGTGCCTTACTTGGTTTCTTCTCTTTCAAAAGACCGCTTAATTTTGTCACTATAATGACACCAGTTTGTTTGGATAAACACAGGGCCCCAAATGGATTTCTGTAAATACGACCAAATCTGCAGTAAAAAGCACCATTTTCATCTGAATGCTTGCTTTGAAACTCAGGACAGTTTTTAACAAATACAAAAATGTATTGACTTTACAATCTCATCATCATGCAACGTTTTTATTGCAGGAAAACTTAAAAACATCGAAGGAATTGAAAAGTCAACAGAGGATGACATTAACAACGAAAACATCGCCGAGATCGCCAAATCTGCCACTGAAGACTTTCACTACTCTGTGCCGTCTCCATTGCCCGTCGCCAAGAAGGTCCCTAAGCTCAAAACTATTCCTCAAGGTGAGAGTTTACCTTGTTATTTTATTTTGATGGAGCAAGTTTCAATTGAATGTCTAACATGTCAAAAGATATCCATTTTTGTTGGGTCGGAATTCCTTCACAGTGCTCTGTCATTGGCGATGAAATTTCACGCCAGGCTCTTGACCAATCAGATGGCGCTCCTCACGTTTGAGGCGCTTTGCTGGTTTTTGATTTATTTGAGCTCCGATTGCTCCTTGGAAAAGTCTCCCTGACCCTGTTTGGGGTTATAAGTTTTAAAGACATTAAATCAAAAAGTGTCTTGATTTGCGTCTCAATGATATGTTTCTTTCGCCATCAAACAACAGCCAACACATTCGGGTTTATCAAGATGAATTCTTTAGGAACTTTCAGTTTTTGAATAGAAGAGCTCGACGATTACAAATACAAATTTTGGCATTATTATACCGACGGTTTATGATTTGAGACAAAACAACTGCTCGATCAATACTTAGATTGAAACAGATCCTTGATCTCCTTCTTTTGCTTAGTGATCAACATTTATCAGCCTCATAAAATGGCTTATGTGCCCCGCAGGCAACCTGTGCCAGGTGGGTGTTAGAATAAGCTAACTAATAACTTGATTAATCAACAGTCATGCAGCTAAGGCGTACTCCTTCAGTGTTGAAAGCCTTTATAGCACCCCCATTATCTATTTAAATATATGTTTTTTAGCTTTAGTAAGTTTCACTGGCACTGTTTGGCCGAGAAAATGTTTCTGTTAATACTTAGACGGAAGGTGATATTCACTTGTGTAATCCATGCACACCTCGTTCTATGCTTGGTTATAAGAATATATGCAACTGAAAGTAATCAATCAAATGCAAGTTAGTTATTTAGGCACTCGAACGATAGATCTTTCCTCAAGCCTTGGGCGAGTAACGCGTGTTTTGGGGCAGGACACTCATTTTCAATGCATCTCTTACCACCCAGAAGTCAACTGAGTACCGGTGAATATTCCTTAAATGTTGCAAATGTGGCACAGACGTAGGCGCAGTTTGAATAACCTATCATGGTTCTTAATACTTAACCAGCACCGAAAATGGGATGACTTTCTGGGACTAATTTAGACAGTAATGTGATATAAGCAATGAAGTAATTCTAGCTATACTACCTTCAATAAATCTTGTTCTTGTCGCTAACAGTGGCGACAGCAACAGGAAAAACAGCGGTACAGCACACTCCCGCCCGCCCCGCTCTCCAAGCCACGGTACAAAGGAACAAGCCAGCAAGACCAAGCTTAAGCGACTATCAAAGCAAATCTCAGAATTTAGGACTTTCCTTTAAGAGCAACCCATCTGTCGTGGCTTTTCCAGGCTCTGTGGAGAATCAAAACACACAGGCTCCATTCACTAACGCGCTCGGGGATCAATACACTCGTCTGGCTTCCAACTATGATCACCTCGATCAACCGAAACCCAACCACGACCTACTTCAAACATTTTATCCAGGCACATTTCAAGAAGGCTCACACACTGGAGAAACTGTTGCTGTGGGTCAACCGCTGTTCGTTCAAAAAGCCCGCGTCCAAACCACTACTAATACTCAAAACAAAATGTCCAGCTTCCTAAAAAATGCAATAAATAACTTCAATAAGCCCTCATTAAGCACGCCTGCTAGTACCAGTACATATAAAGGACCAAGTATTAACTCTAAACCACAGGTTTTGAATAAACCTACCACAAAAATTAATGCTCAAAGTAACCCGGACGAAAATGTCGACGAAAATCTTGCAGCCATGCGCGATCCCGAAAAAGACGACAGCAATGGTTCAATCGATGAAAAACCTACTCCGGAACCTGGAATTGACGATAAACCAGCTAACCAAGCCACCATCATTCCTTCTAATGATCCCAGCTCATTGTCTTTATCACAGAGACCTAGAGTACAATTAGAACCAATGAAACCTGTTTCAGACATGTCAAACGGGCTTGGAAAGCTGATTATGAAAGGAACCCCTACATCTGTAAACAAACCGCAGAATGCTGTAGCTCAACACAACACTGCTCCAGAAAAGCTTCAACAGCCTTCAGTCAACTTTGATGTCCTCAAAAACAAAATTATGCATACAACCAATGCAACTTTCCTACGGCGCATGCTTACGCTTATTCAAAAGATCACTCATCACAAAGACTTTTCGAAACTGCAAGCCCCTGCTCGGAGTCTGGTGACCCAGGCGAACACCGCTGTCCAGGCGCTCACTAATGCGTATAAAGAAAGAGTTTCGTCAACACCGCTGGCCGGTGGAAATGGTGATCAGCTATATCCCCTGAGTAAGAAGTCCGCTGTCCAGAGATTTAGTCAGGCGTACAACGGGAGAATTTCAGCTTCGCCGCTAAATCTCGGAATTGTTAACCAGATTTATAGGAATGTCTATCCAGCGACCAAAAAGTCGACTCTCCCAGTGATGAATCAAGCGTATAACCCAAGGATCGCAGCCATAAGACCTGCTAACCAATTTTATGGCAACAACTATTCGGGGCTGACCAAGAAATTCCAAATAGCAAGGAATCCCTATTACCAGAACTATTACCAATACAGACAACCGTATTACAGCAATTTGCAGAGTATGCAATACGGGTTATACAACGGCAATGAACCATGAGTTAAACTGTTTGAAATGACTCAGACTAAAAAAGCCAATGTCACCTGTTATAGGTTTTCGCAGCGTTAATAAGTGAACAGCGCATAATAAATGCATCCGAGTAGACAAGCCTTTGGACTAGACTATTCCTCTCCATCATCTTCACCTACTACACTTTGTATGTGCATTGCTGATTACCACGCAACCTAGCAAGTTGGACAGGCTGTAATGAAGGGCGCTTACGATTATGACGAGCCAATTATGACTGGTTGTAAGCGCCCTGAGCAAATGCTCTTTCTCTGTACTTTTGCCTAATCGATGAGGTTACCTAGAGCCGGGTACTCTTTGATTGTTGGCAACATCTTCTCTTACCCCTACTGTAGCTTCAGATAAAGTTCTCAACTTGTATGAGATTAATTTTTTCTCTTTCTTCGTTCCTTGATTTTTTGATGCAACATTTTTGCAGCTTACGTTAAATCAATATTATGTGGTTTCGTGCCGTTTTGTGGTTTGCAAAGTTTACTTGTCATGTGATATTAGGTCACATAAAAAGAAAAAACCCATCACGGTATTGTTGAGAAATCATGTCGAGAAATCAAGATTAGCCTAATGTAGTCATTTTTTGTATACGCATACTTTAAAGATAAACTGATTTTAGATTTTAGACAGTCAGTTACCCCACAACCAAATATAGGAGAACCTTACTAACGACCACTGAATTAATGAAACACTATATATAATTGTAAAGGCTTTGTAGGAAAATAAAAATTTGATGTTAATTTCGTCATCAGTTTCAGAATTATTTCGGTTCATCTTTCCTAAGCGACCAAGCGTGTGAGACTAAACCCCTACGTGTGCTACTCTAGCCTAGCTGACCCTTGCTATTAGTTCTTCAATACAAGCTTAGCTTTTCTTCGCTGGAAAGAGACCTATGAGCAGCGCTAATCGGTCTGCAAGAGGGTCCAGCAGTTAATAATGAGGACCCCTACACTATTAGTGCCAGACTCCCTGCAAACCTCTCCCCTAATCGTCTCACGCGGGCGTGAGCTTACTTCTTTCTTAATTTATTCAGTGTGTTCTCTCTGATTTAAACTTTTTCTTGTTTACGCTTTGTCCAAGATGAGCGGATATGAACGCGTATTGAATTACAAAGAGTGTCCCTCGAATTTATCCCCTTTATATCCATTCCGAGTAAAGAGCATCCGATCCATCGGCTGGATAGGGCAGTGAACTTTTAAGTTAAAACAAGATTCCATTAACCCTCTGACCCCTAAGAGCGAATAGCATCTGATCCCTCCTTGCAATATCTCCCCGAATCACAGATTAAGGTCACGAGAATAAAGGAAATGATCACCAACCAAAGAAGCCCTTGATTGTTAAACAAATAATTTCCTCGTTAACACCTCAGGATATTTACAGAGAACAGTATGGAGAATATGCATACTGATGTTAGGGTGTGAGAAGCTCAAGGAGCGAGAAAACTATTCCCCAACGCCCGTTTTAATCGATAAACACGATGCAAAGATTTTTACGGATAGCTGTCTTTCTCAGATTTAGGAAAGGCTGAACAAGGAAAATTTCTGGAGGGGACTGGAATTTGTCAAGGAGGACTGTTAACGTTTTATAGATTTGACCCTACAAACTACCCATTTTTATTTCTTTCTTGTGACCACAAGATCCCTTTTTTCGCGTTTGTAGAATTTTCTTTTTCTTGGTGATTTATAGTTTTCATCTCTTGGCACCTGCTTCAGTTAACATAAACCAAATCATTTGTACCAATCAGCACGAAGAGTACCTCCATAAACTGTGGACCTAGCAATAAAATAGAAGTCCCGCGCGCGGCTTTAATTGGTTATCGTTGATCCCAAAATAACGTAATACCAAAACACTGGGTGAGATCTGACTTGAGCAACGCAACTGCCAAATTTGGTGTCTTAGCTGATGGTAGAAATCAAAATTTTTCTGGTTTTGATTTAATTTGTTAAGTTTTAACTCGATCAAACCAAGCGGAACTGGACCGTGTGTTTGAAAGAATGGAGCGCTTCACACTTGCTTGGGTTCTGTTTACGCTTTGTCTGTGTTCTGTGTTAGGAAGACCCGCAAAACAAAAGTCATCACTCTTAAAGACGATAGTCAAGAGATGGGACTTGATCGTCGAAAACGACCGTAAGTCAGTGAAGTGTTTAATTTTATGCCCGCTATGTTAAGATCATCAATTACCAACACAAACGCTCTAAGCGTGCCTAACGGGGCTCACAATTCATCAGAAAAATTGATAAAGCACTTGAAAGAAAACCATGATCTCAAAACACAAATTGTATTTGAAATGTCAGAAAACACCTGCTGGTCTCGAGTCATGGCGATGTAAAGATTGTCAATCATTACTATCACATTCTCCTAATCCTACCTATGTGTTGGTCAAAGTTGGTGGGA
This sequence comes from Pocillopora damicornis, assembly GCF_964200805.1. Taxonomy (NCBI): domain Eukaryota; kingdom Metazoa; phylum Cnidaria; class Anthozoa; order Scleractinia; family Pocilloporidae; genus Pocillopora; species Pocillopora damicornis. The sequence continues at coordinate 31,479,034 of NC_142672.1, read as the reverse complement.
AAGGTTTATTTTGGCGCAATAAAGCATTTTAGGGTAAACTTGGGTTGAAGGAATTTTGTTTTCAACCTTGTGACATAGCCTACATGTGATTACCCCCCTCTCCCTCCCCCGCCCCCCCGCGTGATTCCTAAAGAGGAGGGGAGGGAGGAGAATTTCATCAAGTTCGCTGCTGTCAACTGCTTCTTCCGCGCCGAAAAAGAGCCCGTGTTAGTCTGTCCCTTGCATAAAAGGCTTCCCAAGAACTGAGGGCAGGAGGGACACCAACTCTTAAACATTTTTTGATTCACATAAAAGGCTTCCCAAGAACTGAGGGCAGGAGGGACACCAACTCTTCAACATTTTTTGATTCATCTATCGGCCTATAAATTTATTCATTTATTAATTTTTTTTTGCTGTACAAATTAAATCATAATGGTTCGGGGTCTGAGAGAGCAGCATTCATTCGACATCACTGAAACGACAAGTTACCCGAAGTTGCTGATCGAGTACATGATTAACCAGGTAGCTTCTTGGAAATGATTCGCAATTCTCCCTTAAAACAGTTACACTATTCCCTGGGTTATCATGGGCTCTGAAATTTTCAAGCTGAGTCTTAATTACTGACATGAAAAGAAACTAGATGCTCACTCAAACTTATTATCGGAGGTGACTCAGTTTTTGGCAGCAAAATATAGCAAAAGGTAAGGATGACATCGTAGATTTCGCTTTGGCGGGTTCTTACATGCTACATTATTTCCATTACAGATAGATTGGAAAAGTACAACAATTTCTTCGCAATAATGTGTATGTTCAATTTTATTTACAAGTAACACATACTTAAATTTGTATGCGCCATTACCTGTTAGCCATATGTTGCGTCTATGTTGAGTCCATAGTTTGCATACAACTCTGTCAGGAAGTAATGGAATTTCAGCGTCTCCTTCATTCCTTGCAAAGGCTAGAATTTCTTACCACCATCAGTAGTAGCAGCTATGAAGCAAAGGCTTCCAGATTTTTCATTACTGATTAGCTATGACAAGCTTCAAGTCATTTGTCTCTGTGCATGGAATACACTGGTTTAGCTGTTGCAAATCACGGTTTGAAATTATATCCAGACGGAAGACGAGAGATCATGTACCGAACCACGCGCAATACTAGTGCGTCGAAATGCAAAAGTTAAAAAAGAAACAGAGCATTTCGAATCACCGGAAAAAATACAAGTTTGCCAAGTAAATGAATTTTCCGCAACCTGTAAGAGCGTCAGATCTAAAGGTGAAAATCAACCGCAAAAGGTGTCTATGTACAACAATCCTTATGGTAAAAAATGGCACAAAACTTGCCGATAGATACACGTTTGTTAAGTTTTGATTCTTCTGTTTAATTGCTATGTATACTTTAAACCCTCCACAAGCTCCGTCCGCAAGTGTTTGATACTTCATACCTCAGTGAACGACGAAAAACTCACCTGCTAGTTCTTAGGAGATCGTATCAGTTTTAGCAGGTATCTCTTTGTAGATAGAAGATGAAAAAATTGACATGCTAAGGAAAACATGTTTAATTCATAAAGTTGTGACACTTCCTGTAATGTAGTGAAAGCAAAACCAGAGAGCACGCGCTCCCTTGGGTTCTCAACCGTGAACAAGAAATCCTTGGAATCCATTTCTCCGTAATTTCACCTCGGACCCTCGGGTTTCGAATATTTCAAGATGAGGAAAAGCGTTCTTTTGATCCTTCTTGTGTTGATCGCAATTTGTGCGGCTAAATCGTCCACGAACAAGAAACACAAGGATGAGAAAAGCAAAAAACTTAAAGTAACCGACATTAAGAAACACAAGGACGAACCGAAAAAACACAAGACTAAGAACGAGCATAAAGACAGCAGCAAGAAACATCTTAAAGATGCCAAGAAAAAACAAGACTTGAAGAAAAAAGATGAAAAACCAAAGATTTCGGAAGATAAGGCCATCAATAAGACGGCAAATAACAAGACCGAAATTGTAGAAAAGAAAGAAAACAGCACCAAAGGTAAATTGAAATTTTGAAAATCGAATTCCAAGTTACGGGGAAACGCCGGTTCAAGTGCAATGACTATTATGACGGGTACCGGTCAACTTTTCAAAATAAATTCAGTTCATGCCAGGTGCTTAGGCTGGGGAGTTCTGTACTATCCAGATGTTCTGAGAAAAATTGCAGCGAATTCGGATAGTATTTTATTATATTACAATCGATATTACATTCAGTATCCGAACAAGTATCCTTCCTGGCAAGCGCGCAATTTCACTGTCATTGAGTTAACCCCGTGAAGTTAACCGGTGGAAATGATTGGTCAAAACAAAAGTACATCTTCTGACAGAAAACACTAACTTCCACTCGTGTGTTGATATTCCTGTTCTTATCTTTACCATAGCTTTAACACATTTTTTTAAATAGCCTCAATCACTAAGGATATAGATTCACGTTAAAACAAAGCTGAAGTGGAAAAAGCTTTGAACCTCTTGATCCGTAACTGACGCGGTGAGGTGAAGATATAGATAACAGACTCGATTATTACTCAGTTTCATCCAAGTAATATCTAATCTAAGTCATTTAACGAAAAACAAGTTCTTTTTCTCTTCTTGACAGGCGGTTTATTGTTAAGCGCGTGAAAAGTGATGCAAAAATAATCTAAGCGACATGAAACGTCGGCTACGTGTTATGACTGAATGGTGTGGCCACAACTCATCAACACCTCCAGGTTATAACTCCACGGAGCCCTGTCACAGGGTTTGACTAAAAATTTCCGAGATCTTACCTTACCCTTCCCTCCCTTAAAAAAAATCTCATCATGATCCACGAGGAGATGGGCTGGCTCGGCTCAGTATAAACCTTGAAAGGTCAAAGGCCACGTGGTAAATGATTATCTCTATACAAGCTGTCATTTCGCGCCTGTGTGAACATTTAGTCGTGCAGAAATGTCAGCTGGGTAAGCGGGATAAAATTCCCTTAGATAATGGATTACTAGAAATTCGCTCTTCAAATTGGACCCCTCCTCATTTCAGGCTCATTAAGAGGTCCTTAAAGGGCAAGGGTGTCTGCGAATCAGGTGGCCGAGTCAATGAACAATTCGGAAAGCTATGTATAGTTTGCGATATAAGGTCAATTTTAAGGGTTAACTCTTGCAATGTACATTTTTTAACCTTCTCGCTTTTCTAAAGTGTTCTTTTGTCTTCATAACAGCAATCCTCTTACAAAACCCACCTGCCGATTGCCAGAATATCATAGACGATTATTCCAAAGGAAAATTGCTAATGTATGAGTACAAAATTCAGATCAACCGGTGCATGAATAAAGCTAAGAGTGATGAAGGTAAGTGGTTTGATTGACTGACAGTTGATTGACAGACAGATGATTGACAGTTTATTGATGGACAGGTATACTTGCATCTGATGATACAACGGGTTTTCAAATTTGAGTTATACTCAGGTATAGGTAATTAGCATGTGGTTTTTAAATCTTGGCTGTTGGCAAAGAGGTTTGGTAGACCTGCGTGAAAAAAAAGTTAACAGGTAATGTACACTTATAATCTCCTCAGTCAACTGAATTTGTAGGATTGAAGTGGAGGGGAGAGCTTCAATAAGGCTATTTTTTTCATGCACAAACGGTTAGCGTTCGACACCAGCTGGATGAAAACCTCTCGTGTCAGAAAAGTGTGTCTGGGAGTTATTTCCTTTTAAACCTTTGATCCCCAAACCGTTCACATTTGCACTGGATCTACCTTGCATTCCTCATCAAGCTAACACAGAATGCGTTAAGCCTGTTTCTAACAAACCTTTCCATAATCACTTAAGTCACGGTAACCGCTAACAACTAACGCTCAAAACATTGTATAACGCATTAATCACAGACGGCACAGCTGATGCTGACGCAAAATCAGCACTGTTGCGTCCGGACAGTGAACCGACAGAAGACACTGACACGGATCAAGCTGTCAATGTGAGACCTTACAGCACCGAAGAACAAAAAGAGGACTTTGACGAAGACTCTGACACAGGTCATAGCGATTTTAGCGCGCATGATAACGATAACGACGATGATTACAATGATGATGATGATAAAAGTGACGATTACGACGAACCGGAAGAAAACGCAGGTGAAAATCTGGTTAGAACAAGTTTCAGGAGCTTATAAAATATTTCCACTGTGTTGAAGCCACGCTCTCAATTAATGCCGAATAATCTGTAACGGTGCTAAACCAGCTGTAACTGCATATTAACTTGTTCGATAAAATGATGGTAATTGTAGACAAGAGAGGAAAGGAATTTACAGTTGGGAAAATTGCCATTTGGAACCGATTAACAAGTTTTAATTACACGCTATCTGTTGGTCATCACATGTAAGTTTGCAAGGAAATACAATATTTGCGTTGCTTCGACCACCTACAGTTTCAAACAAAAAGAACCAAATAAACCCACAATTATGGCCTTAAATGTGACAGGTTACAAAGGAGCCGTTAATGTTATTTAATCTAAAAATCAGTTTTTCTACACCTCTGTGTGCCTAAATTTAGCTAAAAAGATGCAAGTCCCTGCAACTTCTGGTTACCAAGTTCCTGATATGACAGTCCAGAATTACAACATGCCAGCTCAACAGCCAGAAATGCCAGCGCAACAAGCCGCCTTTTACTACCCCAATACGGGTAAATTAGTTTTCTTGTTCAAGCTCCTATTTCAAAGGTTAAGTGAGAATTGGCTGACCTTGCGATAGAAGGAAATTAATTGATGACTTACAAAAATGGCCTATACTCAATCCAGAATACGCTTGGACATGGGCCAGGAAGACTGGGTCGAGTATATCGAGTCCAGGCTCAACGGTACACTCCCCGCGTAAAGTAACTAAAACTTCATGGAAGTTCTTGTTTGTTTAAATAGTTCTGCTTGGCTCTCGGCTTTTCTTTCAGTAAGCACTTATGAGAAAATGTTTAGATGTATAATGGAATTTCATAAAGATAGGACATAAAGGGAGGGAGCTGGTCATTTCACTACATTTCTCTGGGAAGTTTACCTGCAAGCCTCAACCTTGTGTACTCGACTCACGTTCCCTGCCACTGAAGTAACTGACAGAACTCGACGATTATTGACCGAGCGATTTTGAAACATATAGAACCAGTTCATACAGTGTATACATGACGATTACCTCAACTCAGAGCTCATCGCAATCATGAACTTTCAACCATTGACATGGACAAACCTATGCAAAGATACTTAACTTCACGGTGCATCCATCTTACATCTCTCTCCCAAAGCGAAGAATAGAACGCATTTCCATTCCACCACAAAGGCGATAGTTCACTTATTGTCTTACAAACCGATCAAACCTGAAGAAACATAAGCGCAAATACTTTCATTTCATTTTGATAGGAGATTTCTTTAGTGTCTAAGCTTTGCAATAAACTTGAAATATCGAAGTATTCATCAAGTTTCCAAATATTTTTTAGCCCAGACTCCATATAACGGAGCACCAGTTCAGAATCCAGTTCCCGACCAGACTCAAGCAGCTTTCGCTCCAAATCCTACGAACCAGTACCCAGCCAATCCTGCTCATTTCCATTCCGCAGATCCAAATATGGCCATGAATGCTATGGCCAAGAACACCATACCAGACGCTGAGACACAGGTTAGTTTAAAAAAGGAGAGAGAGAGAGAGAGAGAAAGAGTTCATGAGAATTAATGAAGGTAACGAATGTCTTACGTTCCGGTCCAGCAATCTGATAAGGGCAAAATTTCCACCCCGCTCGCAAGGAACGACACTACCCCATGTGACTGCCTTTTACTCCGGCAATTTGTCCAAGTTTCTCGAGATTGTTTGTAAGAAGTGCAACTACATCTTAAGTAAGTTTGAAAAGCTTAGTTTTGAAATTTTTTCTCTTAACTGAACAACATATTATACCACTGCTGATATGAAGTTCAATTACGGCTACCATGCTCTTATCAACTGAATTAAAACTGGCGTCGGGAGTGGGAAGCATGTAGTGTTCGAACCAACCAAAAATACATTGTGTAATTGATACTTACTCTTGACCACAAAATTTCCTTAGATACAGCAGCCCCCAGCATCTCAAGCAAATGCAGTGTTCGATCAATGGCGAGCCAGCAGTTTTGGTGCAGCAGCTGCTACCAAGAAGGACGAAACACCTAACGCTCCAGAAGCTCCCGGCAATGACCAATTCGCAGAGTTTATGAAGATGCAAGCTTCCACTGGTAACGTAGCGGAGGCATCACCTATAAGCCAGCAAGCAGCTATTCCAGCGGCCATGCAACAAAGAAGTGACGTTCCACAGCAGCCAAATGTGTTTCCCGCGCAGGCGCAGTTACCCAACACTGTTCCTGGCCCAAGCCAAGCCTTTTACATGCAACCTGAAGAGCATGGTGATTTCCCTGAAAACCCATGAGAGAAAAAGTACTCGGTTTTGATATGATCACTTTTGAGGGTAATAACGTAATAACCTCACTCACTATGTGGAGCTCTGAAGGGTGAAAAACTTTTCTTATTTGGAGGGGAAACAGCACAATTTCCTAAAAAGGAGTTTCAGTAAGACGTGATTATTCTCATGCAGTGACTCACATGGAACCTTTCACCTCTTGCTCACGATATCAAGTAAATGTTGGTGGGCAGAATGGGGCAGATAACAACAACGAAATAAAAGTGTCCTCTTTCTAACACGGTTTTGTCTCGTCTAACTATGATCAAAAATTTTTGATTGTAGCGCAGCATGGTTGAGTGCATCACTCTCGCAATTTGGGTTTGAGTTCCGCCCTGGCCATCAGCTGACTTTGTGTCATGGTAATCCCAATCAAGTTTGGTTGATCTAAAGTATCTGTCGTGAACTAGCTGGAGTAGTCCGAGTATACTTCCAGTTAAAACGCAGCGCGTACAACTACAATTTTCGACAGTCATTCCTAAGGCGTGGCCTCAGTTTGAAACCTTCCATCAAATGTACACAGGGTGATTCTCCGGACAAGCTTTAGATATGACAGTAACGAGAGGTTTCGTTGCAATTTGTTTCTATCAGCAACCCTTTAGGTCTTGGTAATCGTCCTTTCTCTTTGATAGAAAAAGGACACGCTACACAGTACTAACTACTTAGCTTGGGTGTAGACTTAACTAAGTTTTAACCTTCTCGCAGTAATATGGAGTGAATCCCTGTTCAAATGAACCACCTGACAGTAAAAAATGCGATAAAATCAAACCCTTACCTACCTCCCCCCCCCCAAGAAAAAATACAAACAAACAAAACAAAAATAAAAACAAACAAAATACGCAAGTAGTAGCCATTGAGGTTTCATCTCCTGACCGTCACTCTCACCGAATCTGATCCCCTGCTATCCAGATAAGACTAAAGGGGGAGGGGGGGGGGAAGGGGGAGAGGAGATAAATGGTGTTTTAACCCACGCATGCTGAAAAATCATACTCGGATTATTTCATATCCAACCTGGGATTTGCACCCAGACCACGACCGTGACAAGTCACTACGCGTATATTGTTGGATCTCACTTTGAGGATGTTCCCAGCATACAGAGGTTGGCAGACAGACAGGTCCAAGATGTCAAGCCTCTCGGTGGTACATAATAACCATTCCCGTTCCTTCGCTTATAGTTTTCCCATGGCTACGTAATCTGAAACCTAGAATAACAGACGTCTGGTCTAGTTTGAGTCCAACTTGTAGAGGGGGTCAGTTAGATCAAAGGACTGTAGCGGTGAGAACCCGAGTAGCAAATATTTACAGTTTCTCTTCATACTTTTATGCAATTTGGCTGCCTATGATCCCAACGACAAATCAAGACGCTACGACTGCTTCTCTGAAACACGTTTAAGTAACGGGGTGTTGGGTAGAGTCGGAAATCGACTTTCAGTGGGCGACTCCTCCTTAGTGGGACCTAGCCTCTGGAAATCTTGCATGGTTGAGTGATGGGCCTTTAAAGATAGTGTCAGTACGTCAACGGTCGAATGTGTTTGAAAACCACCACTTTTACAAGAAACAGGTTATACAGTAACAACACTTTAATTGAAATGACTCGCTGTATGTTAATCAGGAAACCCTTCGCTCTAAAAGAAAATTCCTATTAGCAACTGCACCACAGACAACGGGACTACTGCGATGCAAATTCATTAAATGTGGGGAAACAGCAACGATTCTCACTCCAAAAGGTCACGCACACAGTCCTACACTTCTTGACATACACAAAGGACAGTTGATTGTGGCTTTCATTCCTAGCACTACCGCACAATTACCAAACGAGCTTTGGAGGCTTTCCGGAAAGCTGCTGTATTTCCCCTCTTAAAGCTCAGCTTTGTGGACTACGTAACCGCGTCAGCTCTATTAAATTCAACCCTTGGTGCCGAAGACGTCTTCGTAGACCCAAAATGGTCAATGTGTGGGAGCTCTTAGCTCGACGAAATTTTAACCTCTTTCCAAATTCGGGAAAGCGATGCCTCATTTTTAAGAGGGACTACAAGCTGTTTAATAGAACTACTGTTTTCTAAGTCAATTTCGAGTCCCAGCGACATATTCACAAGGTAATGCTAGACAAAAACCACAAAAAAGGAAGAGTAAGATATAAATGACAAAAAAAAAAATATATATATATATATATATATAAAAATAAAACAAGAAACAATACTCCTATTCAAGTGGAGAGGATTACCCCTGGCACCCTAAAAAAATTAATTTCTTCTCTATATAAGTAGCAAAATAATAGTAGTGATTCCAAAACAAGAGTTGAAATGAAAGAAAATTTCTCGTAAAAATCCTTCAAGTTGTGACCTCGCCCTCGGACTAAACTGAGCTATATCAACGCTATCTCAAGTTTGTAAATTAATTAACCAGTTTGAGACATCCACTCAGTAGTTCACTACATGACAGTCCAGAAATCAGAAAGAAAAAAAACACCTAAGCACAACAACGAAACACATCAACTTACCATGGGCCATAAACATACCAGGCGTTTCCGGGAACGTGATTCTGCCTCCTGACAAAACCACCAATCCTCACCTGGAACTGCAGCACAAAAACTGTACCCTCCATCCAAAGCACTGGAGAATTGGTGCGATGGCAATGACTCAATTCAATTTCAGATTTTTTCAAAATCTTAAAAGAATTACCCTTTCAGCCTATCTCATACGCCTTTGTATAAGACAGGGAAAAAGAAATTGAAATTTTGCAAGATGTTCCATGATACTTTGTGAAAATTTTCAGCGTGTAAAGTTCAAAATTATTTCCAAACGAGAAGAAAACCATGAACTGTAAAAAGAATGCACCCATAGTGTAGCAATTATTTCAAAGACGAAGGTGAGAAAAGTCTCAACCTTACCACTGCATTGTCAAAAAAAAAAAAACACAAAAAAACAAAAAAAAAACAGCTTTTTCCATGAAATCCTGGCTGCAAAATCTAATCCTCTTGATCCAAAACATAATTCCTTGGCTTCATGCCACACTTTATCTCTACTTTTCATACTTTTTCAAGGTCTGGAATGCTTCACTTATAAACTTTTTTTTTTTTTCCAACAGTGCAAGACTTGGCACCACCAAATGTTTGCATGCTACATCAGGTCACTTCTACATATGCCCTTTAAGTGATGTCACATCAAACTTTTCCTGTGTTGAACCTTGACCTATAAATTTAAGATATTTTGGGACCACAAAAGTGAGAGCAATACTCTCAAACGATATCCTTTCCCATTTGAATAATCAGTCATCTCATATTCTGTTCCTTTATACCCTGCCAACTATATAACAGAAATATTTTGTCAACCAGAGGTTTTTGATAATTGACGAGCCAAGCAGATTGAAGGAAAAAAATTATCTTGAAATTCTTACACTGTTTTGAAACCACTCACGACTTTGAGGTCTAGTTTATTGTAATCTAGTAATGTGGACATCAAAGGGAACTTAGTAGTTATCACTTCCCGATAACCATTAAGTCTTCAAGGAAACCACCTTGCCCCAGTTTCCAATTGAACAGACCAACACCATTAGAACTGTGGGTATGAATTTGATAGACAGACTTGATTATTTTTCATGACTCCTTTCTTTGTCATATCCACTCAAACCACTGTTGTTCATATCAACCCTTTTTATCACTTGCAACGGACACAGCAAAACATTTTCTTTTAATAGGGCTAAGTTATGGAATATTCAGTAAAAAAAGGAACAAAACCAACAGTGTTGGCTGAATAAATACAAAAAAAAAAACAACACAAAACAAAAAAAACCTTATTCTTTGTGCTTAAGTAGTCAATAAAGATACAAACGAGTATATGGTCTCTGCTACAATGAGCTATTTCTACTAAGACATATTTCATCAGAACATCAGAAAGCCAAACATCACTGGCTGAGGTTTTCATAGCAGTAAGCACATAGGTCAACAACACAGGAAACTTCAGTGCACTGAACATCATGAGCTGAGGTTTATCATTCATCAAGTTTCAGGACAGCACACCGAATTTTTTTGTCTTGTTCTAGCACCTCAGCACATCAATGCATATACAGGAACAGAGTTGAATCACGGAAGTTGAACAGATCATTACCAGTCACGGCCTTTTGTGAGAATGGACAAACAGAACAAATGGAATCATTAGGAGTCACCACTGAATAAAAAGCAGTGTACCAGGGGTCACATTATCTTAAATTTCATCAAAATAGAACTTAGTGGGCAAATTTATCTGTAACTTGCCCAACGTGGAAAATGGAATTCTGTCAGTTTTCATTTATATGGTCACAAGTGTAAATACCTCACTATCTCTTTTCCATTTTAATCCAATTGCTATAAATAAACAGCATAGGTCTAGAGAACTAGTCTGGAAATCATCATGATTTCCTTCTACAATCTACAAAAGCCTTGATGAGCTCACAGAAAGGCTCAAGACTCCTCGAGTAACTCCAAATTACAGTAAAAAATGACAAAACCCCAAAATGTGCATCACTTTGGTAATCAGTTTGCATTATGCCTGAAAAAATGATGAGTGAGGCCTTAACCCAAACACTTCATTCTCCTTCAGATATCATTTCAGCAAAGAAGAAAACCACAGGTCTAAGGGCCTATTTACACGGTACAACTTTGTCGCATGCGACAAGCTTACGACACGAATTGTTTCGTGTAAATCAAACCTACAACTCGCTTACGACTCTTAAGTCATGTCGTAGGCCTGTCGTAAGCTTGTCGCATGCGACAAAGTCGTGCCGTGCAAATAGGCCTTAATGGAGCTAAACAGACACAAGCCAGATTTTCATTCAATAAACACTTAAACAACACACGCATTAAACATACCATTTCAAGAGAAAATGAGATCAAGGGAAAGACAGTAACTAAAATATGCTCAATCCACTTAAATCTGTTTCACTAAAAGACTGAAAGCCAAGTCAATTTTTGTTAATTCTACATTAAAATTTTAATCAAGGAGAAAGATACTTTTCTATCTTTTATTGAGTTTTCACCATACTGTCACAAATTATGTACATCTGCCAGTTAGGACACTGAACTGAGGTTACCCTTCATCCAGATGACTTAAAAAAAAAAAGGATTTCATACAATGGACAATTAATAACTTTAGATGTTTGGTGGAAATGATACATCCAGGGGATATGAAACAGGAATTTCTCTCTGCATATCCTCATTTTCTCTTGTCTAATACGAAAATACATTTCAATGTGCACTACCTTTTCGGTATTGATTTCCTCCAGAATAAGAACCTGAGTAGCCATCGTCGTACCCACCATCATAACCTCCGCCACCTCCTCCTCCATAACTTCTGCTCCCATAACCACCTCCTATGAAAGAAAAAAAACAACACTTTGATTGATTTTTAGGGAGATGCAAAGTGTTAACTAACCAAAATATCAACTTCCTAGCATTGCTCTAGACAATTTATTCACTTCACTTCTCTTTGTCTTTACATCATTTACCAGACTTTCCATATTGCTGAGTGTTGGACTGTCCTACAAATTGGTCAATTGTTGGATATGCCCTCAAACTTGCTTTCTATGTTAATTTTACAGGACTATACCTTATCAACTAGGCAATAGGGTTGTACTGGAGATAATTGTGATAACATCTTTAGTGTATCCAAAAAATTGAAGAGCAATTTTCCCAAAGGGAAGTGAGAAGTCACATGTACATAAGCAACTCAGACATGATGATATTTGCAGTAAGAGTCAGCAACAGGGGGCCTCTATAACTTTTACCATAAGCGGCTGTGCTGTAAGGCAAAAGCCAAACTCGAGAGCTTGCTTGCAAGATAACCAGACAGTGGTGGTAGACTGCTGATAGCTGGCTTTTACTGAAACTTCAGCCTATCTGCCAGAAATGTTATGGCTAGTCATACCTCCTCCTCCACCATAGCCCCTTTCTCTGTATCCTCCACCTCCTCCTCTGCCTCCCCTGCCACCTCGGTATCCTCCTCCTCCACCCCGTCTGTAACCACCACCTCCTCCGCCTCCTCCACCTCTTGCATTTGCTTTTGATACTTTGATTGTTCGACCATCCAAATCCTTTCAAGAATTTTTAAAGTAAGCAGTGTTCACATAGTCTTAAAACTATTAAACTGTTCCTCTGATATCTTTTCTATCAATTCAAAAACAGAAACTGTTTTTTCTCTAAAGCACTGAGAGAGAAAAACACATCTTTTATCATTACTGCCTATACACAACATGAATTTTAAAAGCAAGAATTAATAATTAATTCACAATTTGTGTGCAGCCAAGAAGAAATAACTTATCACATGTTAATATACCCCTTTCACCCCAACATCAGTATGCATATTCTCCATACTGCTCTCTATGCATGTCCTTGAGTGCAGATAAGAAGAATTTGTTTAAGAATCAAGGTTATTTTATTGGTGATCATTTCCTTTATTCTCAGGACCCTACTGTTTGATCCAGGGGTGATATTGTATAGAGAAACTGAGAAACTGACTCAGTCCTTGCGACAAGATGAGATTGCCTAAACTAAAAACAATTGTGTGCAAAATACAATCTGAGCATTAGAAAAGTCAAATCTTACAGTATCATTCAATTCCTCAACCGCCCTTTGGATGTCATCCGCTGAATTCACTGTTACAAAGCCAAACCCTCTTGATCGGCTTGGATCTTCTCGTTCCATGACAATTTTAGCTGTTGAAAAGCAAAGAGGTTCACACATAAGAAATTTATATTGTTGTTTGGAATTTTCCTAATTCTTCAAAAGAGAATACATTCACAACTTTCAAGACACCACAAAAATAAACCAACCCTATCTACAAGGAACTCTTGTGATGAGATGTTGATGCTGTTCTTTCAACAAATAATTTATCTGATAAAAGTACCCGAGTTTTAAGTTTCTTCCACCTCTTTGTAGATGTTTTTCGAACAGAATCATTGAAAAACCCACATAATGACAAGCTTAAATCTAGATCTACCTACTACATCAATTCCACCTTCTCTAAAATTCAATAGTTGCTCTCCAGAAACACAAATCTAGAATCATTGAGACGAAAACACCCTACTAAGAATTCCAAAAGTATACTCAAGTTCACACTTTAAAAGTTTATGACTCTTATCACTGAGTTTTCATAGGTAATTGTAGGTCTACCTTTTGACCTATTTCTATGTGAATTTTAATAGCTAATTCACCCAAAGAATTGGTTAGTTAGCAAGTCCTAATTTAAATTTTCTGCTTTAAAACTGAAACCGCACAAATAGCACAGGAATAAGTCACCAACTCCATTCTGCCACTGCGTGAGATTAACAAACAAAACTGTGGAAATAGGCCAACATCTGAAATCTAAGACGTAATTTCTCCGATTTCACGGCTTCCCTGTCAATTCGAAGGCTGGGAAAAGTACACTGTTTGTTCTGATATTCCCCTCAACAACAGCTTTAACAACTTGAAACTTAGGAGATTTTTGTGGGCACCACCAGTTGAATATCTCTTAACACAACTTCGAGATTACCGATTTCCACCTTCGGTCAATGACGGACCCTGTAGTATCAGAATCATCAACTCTCACTCTAACAGCCGATAACGCTGGATTGCTAACGATCAGTACACTCTAGTACGATCGTGGCTTGCATTTCCCATGTTAGTTATAAAGCTATAAAGTCAATGCTTAACGATTTACACTGATGAGTGAAGTTCTCGAAAACTCCCTCGCTCTCTCATCAACCCACCGCGTGCTCGATGGCGACATGACGTGAAGCTACCATTATAATAGCTGTTCACGTAATTTCTTTAGATTCCAAATTCTTCCTTGATTGAGACACAACTGACAGAGAAAAACCCGACGATTGTAATGATAATAAACTAGAAAACTGACCATGAACGCCGCGAACGTACACTGAAATAAATTGCGCCATTTTCTTAAATTTTCTTACAACGAATTTCCTTCTAAGAACTGATTAAAAAGCTCACCAGCCATTAGATTAGGCCGTGTTATAACTTACCATCTACAACTTCCACTACTTTATCAAAACAGATTTTGAGAGATTCATTGTCAGTGTCGTAGCTTAAATTACCAACATAGATTTTGTGCTCCTCCATTATGACTGCACACACCTCGTGTTCTTTCTTACTTGGCACTGAGTCCCAGAAATTCTGGTCAAACCAGTTTCTAAGTCACCTGACTACTACTGTCTGTCATTGGTCTGGAAACGAGCACGAGGTTTCCTGATCAACAACAGAACTGACGTTCTGAACCTCAGAGGAGTTCGGAGAAGAAAGTAAATACAACGAAAGAGATACGGCTGTCACCAAGACTAGATCGGCTATTCTTACACTTCGCTCTGACGGAGGGCTAACGTTCGAAACATCAGCCTTAAAACTCTTTGCAACGTCGTGAAGTTCGCTTCATTTGCTCTGACGAAGGGCTGACGCTCGAAACGTCAGAATTTAACTCTTTACGGTGGCCAGTTTACATTATCAACTCAGTTGATATATCAAATGGTCTTGTTATTCCTGCACTTCGCCGTAGTTATTCTTTTACAGTTCCATTCACGACCCCCTTTCTAACGCGAATAAAAGAATTTATGCGTTACCAGCCGTGACTGATAAATGACAGGAAGTTCACAATACCTGTATAGGACTGTTACGCAACGTTGCGAACACTGCTGATGTCATAACTGCCGAAAAACGTTGTTTCTTGTAACGTGACGAATAAGAGGAGGGAGAATGAAAAAAAGAAAGAGAAAAAATGACAAATTAGCCACGGATGTAGTCAGCTACTATAAATACAAATTCCTTTGACGTGGGAACAAAGTGGACAATTTCGAACAGAGGAAAACAACGTTTAAGGGCGTTTCCTGTGATTCCAAATGCAAAAAGCGCCCATCTTACCCGCTCAGGTTGCCGGTCTTTTCCCAGTCCCTGCTCATCGCAATGTAGTACTTTACTTCCATTTAGCGTTTGCCTGTTCAAATTATAGGTCAGAGTAAACGTCAGATTTCATCTTTAAGCGATGAATACAAACATAGTAGTTTGGAATTCCCTTTGTTCTCATTCTTTCTTTTTCCAAGATCACACAAGACACCAAAACGTGGTACAGACATCATTAACCGGCTCGTGTGTCCCTCTCATGTTTTTGCCACATTTTTACAGATACATCTAATTGTATCAACTTTGTCAGAGAAAAAAGCGATGAAAGAATAAGGGGGAAAAAAAAAGCCAGATTCAAATTAATCACCATGAAGCGTACGCACACGACGCTAATAAATTACTATAATTACCTTTCTCCCCCACGTTTGGAATTACTTGAAATTTCTATACAACTTCTGTTAATCTCTAGAGGTTTGAAATAATTTTTGAGTGGAAATTCTGTGAAAATTGTTTGGCTGCCGGGCATAGAGCTTAAGGTTAGTTTTAAATTTTAAATCCCTATTTTGGCTTTACCTTTATAAAGGGGCTTTTTTCTAAGACAATGTCGAACAAATGCTCCTTGTTAGTTCCAGAAAAAATGTTACGACGCGATAACAGTGAGGAGAATATGAATGCCAAGGTTAGGCTACAAAGGGTTATGGGTCAAAGAAAACCTAGCCCATCCCCCCTTAGATATCCTCAAATCCAATCTCCATCTATAGATAATTCAAATATGATAATTTTAATGTACCAAGAAAATCAACAACAAAATCAAGTGACTCAAGTTTACTTGACTGCTCTAATAATACTATGGTACATTATAATTACCATAATGATGTACCAAAAAAAAAGAAATCCTCCTAAAAGCCTACAAAAACACAAACTATCTATTCAAACGCACATGGAGTTTAAAGGAAAACGAGGCTGATTTTGTTGGCACTCTTTTGTGTTTGTAGCTGTAATTCATGATACAAGGAAAGACCAGGAATATATTAAAATAATAAAAAAATGGCACTTTGGATTGGAAAGTGGACTTTCAGTAGTGGTGACAACACAGTTGATGTTTCTTTTTAATAAGGTACAATGATCATTTTTCAACTATTTTGAACAGGTGAGCAAAGAAAAAAAGTTGTTTAAACATCTTAAACTAAATTAACAAGAACTTAAAATATGTATGAATTTCTGCTCTTCATATAAGTAACCATTTCTGCACAATAAATGGATCATCAGAACATCAGAGAGCCAAACATCATTAGCTGAGGTTTTCATAGTAGTAAGCACACAGGACAATAACACAGGAAACTTCAGAGCACTGAACATCATAAGCTGAGGTTTATCATTCATCACGTTTCAGGACAGCAAACTGAATTTTTATGTCTTGTTCTATGACCTCAGCACATCAATGCATAACAGACTGACAGGAACATAGTTGAATCACGGAAGTAGAACAGATGGCCTTTTAGAAAATGAACAAACAGAAGAAATTGAGTCATTCAAGTTTGTGCAAATTGTATCCCACCCCTAAAAACCTAGCTTGAATCATGAAAACATCACCCGACAGAACCATTCCTGATTTTGATTAATAAACAGTAAGATTGTAAGTTTACAACTTAACCCAGGCTGACCGAGTAGTCTGCAATATTTCTATTCAGTGTATAATGAGGTAACTCTCAGCCTTGCTCCTGTTAAAAAGAAGCCTGGCAACTATTGCAGAAATGCAATATTCTACATCAAGTCACACAGGGTTATTAAGGAACATCATCCCCAATTATATACAATGATATAATGCCTAAGAAGAACAACTACATCTCTATCATCAAGGTAATATTGGATCTTTACCTTACCTGTGGTCATGTCCTTTTTAATAATTATAACCACCACCACTACTGTAGTAGTAGTTTCCAGAACCACCACCACCACCACCACTAGTGTAGCCTGGTGCATAGGTTGAACCACCCCCAAAGTTCCCACCTCCATAGCCTCCACCACCTACCAAAGAGAAACAATAGCCCATAAAATTGGCTTAACCACTTTTAATGTCTTGGTTAATATGGCTAAATGAACAACTGTGAAACTTGCCAATTGTTGTACTTGTTAATGCCATTTGTTATGGTATACATGTAAGTGATATTTTGGTGAGTCTTAAGGCACACTGTGTTGCTAAAAAGAAAGGACACAAAATTGCAAAACTGCCTTGAAGTAAGATTTTTAGCCAAACTGAATAAATGGAAAATGAAACAAAAAACAAAGTAAATAAATTTTGAAGCCAAATAATCAGGGGAACATCTAACAGACACACTCACTCTTGGTCAAGACTCCTAACTCTCAAAGTCTATCCCTAGCAGAACATAAGTAAGTAACAGGAAACACAATAAAATTCTAATGGTAATGCTAGAGTGGACTCTCAATCTGTCCTAAATTTTATTAATTTATTTGCAATATTTAGACAGCTGGCATGTTCAGTTTATTTAAACTGGGTCCTGTAAAAAACATAACAAGGCCAGATAGAGAATGTTAAAATACACTATAAAACAGACAGGTAATGGGCTTAATGAAAAATATCAACTGAGGAAATTCATTTGATTAAGATCATAATGAGTTTGACATAAGATCTTGGGAGTGAGCAGGTTACCATTTCTTTGGATTAACAATGTGATGCCCAAAATAGAACTGGCATTTCCTTTCCAGAGAGAAACAACCATGTAGATGTATGAAGGTCAGTCATAAGTGGGTTCATGCAAGCTTGCATCAACATTATG
Source organism: Pocillopora damicornis (assembly GCF_964200805.1). Taxonomy (NCBI): domain Eukaryota; kingdom Metazoa; phylum Cnidaria; class Anthozoa; order Scleractinia; family Pocilloporidae; genus Pocillopora; species Pocillopora damicornis. Next base: position 31,460,937 of record NC_142672.1, on the reverse strand, counting down.
AATTTACCTCCACTAAAACCACCACGTCTTCCTCTGCCATATCCTCCACCTCTGCCTCCTCGGCCTCCTCTAGTCCGCCCTTCAGAGCTGCCGCCTCCACCACGGGAGTTTGCTTTATGTACTTTGATTGTTCTGCCATCAAGTTCCTTGAAGACAAATTAGAACTAATGTTTCTGTTTTGTTGCAGTGTTTAGCACAGTCAAACAAGCATTATAATAAAATCTTACTCATCAAAAGATTTTGTTTCTGACCAATGCCCACTACTGTCGTTATTGATGTGGCACTATGTCAATGCCACCCTAAATGATTACATCATTGGATTGCCTATCTTATACTGAGTTTATTATTAATTGCAAGAATCAAATTTCATAATTTAGTACCCAGCATGCATAACTGGAATGAATAAAAAGATCATTTGTGAACTAAAAAACTTCCCAGCTATCGATGACAAGACTTCTAGACAAGACACTGATATTACCATCATCATAACTTTTTAAGCTTTTCTTAAGCTTTGGTTGGTTTAGTGCCTTGAGTGTTAGTGTGTAGCCTACATTGTATTCTCCTCCAACAAGTGTTTGGCTGTGCTAACAAACTGTGATATGGTGACAAGCTTGCTAAAAACCATCATGAACTCGTGAACTAAAAAATTTCCTGGCTATCAATAACAAGACATCTAAGCAGAGACACTCATATTACTATAACCATAATTTTTCAGGCTTTTCTTAAGCTTTCATTGGTTTTGTGTCTTGGGTGCTAGTTTATAACCTTCATTGTATTCTCCTCTCACAAGTGTTTGGCTAGGCTAACAAACTGTAACCTGCTTGCTAAAAAACATTATGCAGATTCAAAATATCATTTTCTTAAGGACAGGAAAGTTCCTAACACCTGATTTAAATTTGACACTAACTGATTCCCCTAAAATAATTTTTGATACCTCAGTAGAAAAATCAAACATTTAAAGTGCATGCACCAACTTTATCCAGGACCAAGTTTGCTTCACGTTGAGTATGCATACACAAAGTCAAGATTATTTGGTGTAACTTATCAGATGTCAACACAATATTTCCTAAAATATGGGTAAAATTTAGAGAAATCTCACTCTTTTGATAACGAAAAAAGTATAAACTTTTAAGGTGGTAGACCCTAAGTAAGATAATGATAGTAGATACAAAAATAGTGAATAAAAAGTAAATGAACGAACAAATGATATGTAAAGGAAGGAATAAATGGGCAGAACTTAGCACAGAACAATCACAAATTGGTTCATTCACTGAATCCATGTTTAAATGGAATTTAGCAAAGTGGCTTATTGTAAACACCTCATCAAAATATATGTACTGTCGTATATTAGAGTGCCTATAAGAGGCAGCATCGTTGACAATGCCATTAGAAACGCAACAGGTTATTTATATTTCTCAGCTGAGAAAACAATTTTGTGATAGACTTGAGTATATCAGATTCTTACCGTATCATTAAGCCTATCACATGCTTCTGATACTGATGAACTGTTGCTAAAGGTGACAAAACCAAACCCTCTAGATCTTCCAGTCTCCCAATCCCTTATGACTTCAGCTGTAGAAATAATAGAAACAAATCCTTGTAGACAGTTCTCTGATGGACACTTCACTCATAACCATGCTTAGAAAATTATTCTCCCCTTAACTCCCATGAGTGATTAAGACAGAATTTCTCCTTACAGTGTCAAAACAAAATCAAACAGAGAAGTGAGGAGAGTAAGGAAAATATCAATTAGAGAATTATTTGTTGATCCAATACCAATTTCTCCAAAATAACATCATAGGAATTGTGTAGCAGACAGTAAGGAGAACTACTAATGAGTTCTAGGGAGTGAGAGGGGAGAAACTCCAAAAAACAGTGCCTCAGTTCATATTCTCTGACATGAAAAATACATAATCCATGGATGACAAGACACTGGAATTCTGGAAACAAACAAATAGACTACATTAGACAATCAATGAAACTTTGCATACTGTTACTTCCTGTCAAAAGGATAGCAAAAAAAGAAGTTATCTTCCATTTGACCACACCTATACAAATCTGGCCAAATGATGGCTCTGCTTGTCAGTTTATCCTTTGGTTCCATGCAGAGTCTAAATATGTTTGACTGATAAGTTCTGTGTGCTTCAAGGAAATCTACTTCAATAACTTCCTTATTCTTTTGCTTAAAAACAGATCTAGTTCCCACCACAGGCTAATATGGCTCTCATGTGCCACTTCATTAATTTCCTCAATTAGAGTGCATAAGTGGTCCAAGATTTTAACTGATCTTTTTCCTTATCAATGGACACAAGGTTCTGAACAAATAGAGGATGAGGTCACTTTTGGGGTCCTCAACAGGTGTGTCAAAAGAAGCATAGGCTGTTGATGGTATATAATTTTTCCCAAAAAGATGATAATTAAGTACCGAAATCAAGTCTCTTAGAAACATGAACTATTTATGCTAAATGATTCCAAAGTAAAAGAGGTAATTTCGAGTAGGACTATGAAAGCATTTCATAACATCGATTGAAAAGAGTAGATGACATGCACCACTCTAATGGAAAACTGTTTCACCATGATGTTGCTGAAAAAAGAAACTAGTGTTTGTGCCAATCACTTTGAAGATACTACAAGCAGAGGTTATGAAGAGATTAGAAGAACAAAGACACTAACAAGGCCTTTCAGAGATAAAATAGGACAAAGGTTGCTAAAATAAGGGGAGGAAAGTTTTAAGACCATTCTTGACATAAAAGTAAGTTTAGGAAGTTTTATCCCAACGAAAATTGTTACAAGAGAAAGTTCTTTCAGAGGGACACACCATTAGTCCTTTTCATCGCATCATGTACCACTCTTCCAGCCTCTTTTTGAAAACAAATCACCATCACATTTAGAGCATCCATCCAAAACCACATCCACATATTCCAAGGATTCACCATTTGCATCATAGCAAGCTCCCCAACCATAGAAAAAGTTGTTATTTTGTAAATGAGTCGATGCTGGTCAATGCTACTCACTCTTGAGTATTACGCACGGAAAGGATGCGCAATGTATTACAAGGAAATTACTCTTACTTTATCCAATTTATAAAATATCTACTACAACTCGATAATCCATTTGTTTAGTCGATTGGCAATTTTTACCAAAAGATGCATGGATGACGATAAAATCCTTTCGGAAGAGGTCCGTTTAATTAGATGCCTGACACATTTTGACCGACATTACGACCGCGTGCTTCCGAAATATGAAATTCATGTCAAAAAACGTGTCGTTTCATCAATTTCAAGAAAAGTACGATTACCACACATTTAACGATCAAACAAATAAAGATTCATCCTTTTTAAAACACGATACACGTGTTACTTTCAAAGGTCAGTTTTAGGCAACATGAATAAGCTTTGGGTTTAGATGTAAAAGAAAAACGAGAGAGACATTCAAAAGAGCGTAAGCTTACCTTTTACAACGTCTCCAATCGAGCTAAAATAATCTTTGAGCCGATCGTCGTCCGTCTCAAACTTTAAAGAACCAACGTAGACCTTACATTCGTTTTCACTGTCAGCCATTGTGGATAACTTCTATCGATACTCCTAAGAAATAAAAGAGCTTCACAACAGCAGGTCTAAATGCACATACTTTCCAATCTCGTGTTTTTCGCGCATTTAGGAAAAAACCTGCTAAACCGGTTTTTTATTTAATTCATTCCCAGTCTCCTTGACAGAGCGTTAGTGTGGCTGGTTGGTTTTGGGAAATAATAGGGATTCGAGTATGGAAACACCAAAAAAACACTGAGATATTTAAAAAACTGTAAAAAACTGAAAAAAAAAATGCCTCTATCTCTGGCACTGTCTCCGTGGTGTACATAGTTGTTTGTTTTTCTCTGTAGATGCCAGAGACCCTCTGAGCTGATCAAGTCACCGGTTCGTTAACCTCTTCCTTATCTATTCATCTGCTTATTGGACTACAGAGAGACTTCCAGAGGGAATGACAAACAGGCTAAAAAAAACAGTCTGAGATCGTCATCTCGAGCTGTGCGTGTTCAACCATTTCGTTCAGGCGTTTCTTTTTATCATTATTATCATTTTTCCTTATTTTAAAGTTAGTAATTCGTTAGTTTTGTATTAATTTGTATTCTTTTTTTTCTTGGGGCTCATGGGAAAAAAAGGTTTGACCAGCCTCAGGCCCTGCAGAACAAGCGTTTTTCAGCCCGCGGGTAGATTTGAGACGAAAGGGAGTGTAGCGTTGCAGTCGTGTCTTCCGTTGTGGTTATGTCCTCACACATTATAACCAATAGAATGCAGTTTTACTTCTTCCAATCAAAGTGCGTTGTGATCGTGTCTTCTGCGTGTCACTTCCCAACTAGGGGAGGGATGCAAAGCAAAAGTGTAAAAAGATCGTTAAGATTTCCGCGCTCGACGTTTGAGAATTTCGTGGGCTATCCTTGACACCTTTTGGGACGCTTCGGATTGGTGAAAGAGTAAGATTCTGGTTGCGTTTTTAAGTGCGAGGTATTTGGGAAATTTCCTTCCATACGTTGGAAAGCCTAGGAAGACGAGAATTTGACATTGCCTCATGGCTTTCCTTACTTTTCTGTTGGAGCTAGTACAATAAGGTAAGGTTTTCGTTGCACTTCATGCTAGTATTTTTTTAAATATTACAACCATTCTTCAAAGATCGCGTTCAAGTTTTGTGCTAAATTCCAGTAGATTTCATGTAGCTGCATGATACCTGGATTCATTGAATCCTTCTGTGTCGAGGACTGACTTTTTTATTTTGTTTGGGACATGCAACACTTGATATGACACGTCGATTAAAAACCAGGACAGCTCTCGGTGTTTCAATGATCAAAAACTTGTGATTTTCTTCCAGCCTCAATAATTTGTATTATGTTGCATGTAGCAGTCTCATAGTGTCTACACTGGTGGCTATTATGGGTAAAGTGGAAGACATGTATTCATTGTAAATGTATGGGGCTACGCAAAAATTCAGCTAGGATGTATGGTCGATGTTAAACTTCACCTATCCTGGAAAGTTAACTTACAAACTGCTTACACATATGATGAAGATCTGGTCTCTTATAAAGGATAGGGTGCTGGCTCCTAACGCTCTGCAGCAAGTAACAGTTGGGTTATCATTCTCTTTGCTCACCCAGAGGGGCACAAATTTGCAGCAAAATTACTCATCACTTAATAATATGTGCTTTTCTATTTATCTATCTACTTTCTTTCTTTTGATCTATTTAGAATAAAGCCCCTTGAACTAAATTATGAGGAATACCACAATGATATGTATTTTGTTACCACATTTTACATACTTTTTCAATTGTGTGTTACAAACATTAAAATGAACTAAATACTAATTCATGCACAAATGAATACTTAATTCAATACAGACTATTGCCCATTATCAGCGATTATTGCTCCTACACTTGTTAGCAAGAACTTGGTCTTGTTGGAGTTCATTGTGAGTGTCTGGTAATCCATATATCAATGGAGACACTCTCTGCAACTATCTTTGTGAAGAAAATACCAATCCTTTCACCCTTACTCAATATCATTCATACAGGCATGGATGAGAACCAGCAGCAAAGCAAAGTAAACAAAAGTGCAGATGAAAGGTATCTGTTGTGCTTGTCCTTGGTGTAAAAATCAGTTTCCTTTGATTTTGTTAATGATGTGAATGAAAAATGCATTTTGTGTAGAGAAAGATAAAATTTAGCTCCTAGCCTGAGTTATGGTGAGATGATATGTCACTATCAATTTGGCCTCTTTTAAAAGTAAAAGAATAAACTTAGGATAAAACTAAACTACAGCATACCTATACTAAACCCTCAGCCTATTTGTATCAATATTATTATTTTTTCTGGTGTTTACCCAATAGATTCAATCCACTTACAGACATAGATGGTGCCTGTAAATTTTACCTTTATTCTTAGGGTAAGACACATGTAGAAAGCAATATTTCGCAAAACAACAACATTATGTATGCAAATTTTAAATTTTTCCAATTTTTTCTGCTTGACTTTTTGAGTGGTTCCAGGATTTTCTTGTGCAAAGAGTTCTAGGTGAATGTACCAGTCACCATGTTTTTTGGTATGATGGCTTACATTGATTGCTGTGCTCTACATTCATCATTGAAGTACCAATTAATTCCTTTGCCATCAGTAATTGCTTTAAATATACTGTGTCAGAAATCACAGCACTGTTCCCCAAATTTAATGTTGTCCAGGGCACTATTTCATATTTTTGAGCAAGGCAAAGGTAAAAATCAAACAAGACCACACAGACATCATCTATGAGACATCATTACTATGTATATAATGTTTATATAGTTTGTTATGTAAAAGCTACTCTATTCATTAAATCATTGTCAACACTCTCCCTCACTCTCTCTTGTAGCAGATATAATTTTTAGCCAACTTGAGAAATAGTGGCCTAAAATGGACATCCAAACTTTTAAATTTCCAGGGAAAGGTTCCCCAGACTTTGCTATCCAAGTGGGAATAAATGGCTGCCACACTGTCATTTTTGTCCCTCCCAGCTGCTCAAATGTTTTCCCTCCTTTCCACAATCTTACCAAAGCCCCTATATGTGTAGTAATAAAAACATTGAAGTGCAGTGTGCTATCTCAGCAAGAGATGATAATCATGCACACTTTTAAGTGAGTCATCCTAGCAGATGTTTGGTGAGGTATTACATTCTGTGCTCAAAATCTAGTTCACATAGACCTGGGGAAAAAGAATAGGGTGTAATATTCAGGTCGGTGAATTGCTACAAGCTTTAGTTTGATACCACTACTCATTTGGTTATCCATTTGGTTATCTATCTTGCTGGTAATCTTTCTGGTTATTTGGGTTTTTTATGGAACCTCTTCCCATCAAGAAGAAGCATGGTATGTGTTTGAAAGTTGATAGAAAAGAAAAGTTGAAAAAAAAAAAAAAACGGAAATAGGGGAGGAACAGGATGGTACCAAAGACAGTGGTACATTTTTTTTTGCTGGGGGTAGTTTTTTTATTTTTGAATTAGGGTTCTAGCCTAAGTATGTCTAAGTTTCTACACTTGTTTATTCTTGTGATTTCTTGCTTTAGGAAGTGAGGTAGAATTGTTTGAATTTGTTTTTTCATTACAGCCACTTGAGTCTGTAAATGGAAAGAAAACACTGAAAAATGGTGGTAAGGAACACATTGCTTGCACTATAAAGTACTGAAAGTAATTTGTAACTCTCCACATTTGTTATTTACAATTGATATGCTTTGCACAGCTGTTGTGTGATAAGTGAAGAATTAGTTAACTGTATCTCAAAAATTAAATCAATTTAAACTGCAGCGAAAGCTATTACTTTTATAGTTATAAAAGTATTAAAGGTAACCTCTCTAAGAACCTTCCCTAGTGTCTGTGTTATAGAGGTATCCACTAAATATAGGTTAATTTATTAGGAAATGTGGGAAGAATAGTATGCAACTGAATGATGCAAGTTTCAGCCAGTTGAGGGTTCTTACATTTTTTATTGTGGTGCTAATGGTGTCTCAGTCAATTGCTAACTTAGTATTTAAGTACTAGTTGTGGTTGTTGATTATTTGACTTTCCCTAAATGTTTTTTATTGGTGGAGCCAAAAGAAAAAGTTTGTGAGGCCATGCTTTGAAAAAATGACAGGAAGGCCTTAAAAGCTTACTTAGATCTTTATGAAGATGGAGGGTTATTTTATTGGCAGTTACATGTAAAGATTAAGGTTGCCAGGGCCACTTACTAGGAGTAGATTTATAAGTTAAAAATAATACATTTGAGCTCAAATTTTACACAGACATTATTCAGGCATGATGGAAATTTAAAAGCACATTCTTGTCTCATTCATAAGCAATGCTATATACTCCACAGGTGTCAAATTTATTAAATTTTGTGTTCAGAATTACTGTTGGCCTTGATATTTTTAACATTATGTAACATTTAACATTATATAACATTGTTTTTAACAAACAGTAAATTTTTTTGGTTTTGATCCGAGCAATTAAAAACATTGTCTTGTTTCCAAGGTTTCCAAGGAAGGTTTCTTCACTTCATGCCTGGGTCCTTATGTATATTATTCTGTTTTACAGAAAATAACAGTCAACTTGAGCAGGAAAACTCCAATCAGCCTAGAGGGGCCAGAAAATAATTGTGCTTAGAAATAACAGTTACCTCCAGCTGGAAATCAAAAATGACAGAACAGCTTGCAGGGGCTGGAAATTACAAGTAAGTACTGTAAAAGAATATTTATTCCTTGCCAGTAATCTCAGAACAGCTGTGTAGGGCTGGAAATTAACAGTACTGGAATACAACAGTTAACTCCTGCTGAGAAACTGAGAACAGCTGAGAGGGGCTGGAAAATAACAGTGCTAGAATACAAGAGTTATCCACTGCTGGAATTCAGAAACAGGAAACTTTTAAATACTATGCTACAATACACTGAGCATGCAATAATATCTTCCATTGCCTCAACTCCAGTTACTTGTAGAAAGGTCATCTCTGAACCATTAAATAGGATCTGCTTTACTAGTTATGTACAGTTTGCAATTGCTGGTTTTCACGTGACGTCACTAAATTTCAGACTTCAGAACTATTGATCCTCCTGAGATTTTACTTTCATGATGTATTAGAGCAGCTAAAAACTAATATTCAGAAAAATTTTCACTCCAAATGGGTTCTTGGTTTAGTGATAGACTACTCTTGAATTTCTAAGCTTTTGCGTGACGTGGCCTTTTACATGACGAGCGAGAGAGCTGTTATGTTGGTTTAAAAGGTGACTTATTTAGGGAAATTCAGCTATCTGAACAGTTCTTGTATTAGAATAAAGTATTATTGTTACGTTTATGAGTTCTTAGAGAGATAAATTCACGCTTTTGTAGCAAAACTCAGTGACAGATGTTTCTGCTGGTTTCCGGCCGCCATGTTGGTGCCCATCTAGGTGGGCACCAGCATGGCGGCTCCATACAAATCTCTATAAATTTGGGAAAAACGTTTCTCCTCATATCTTCCGTAAGAAAAATTGCTGTGACCTGAATCTTGGCGAGAGTCTTTACATATCTAGCTTCTTTTTATTTCCAGATTCTAGACTAAATCGATTGAACGGTTTTTATTTTTTATTTTGATCTATTTTGAATGGCGTGACACTGAAAACCAGCAATACATTGATGAAAGAAAAAATCTTAACCCTTTAACCCTAAGAGTGGCCAGCCTCTAATTTCTCATTACAAAATCACCCCTGATATCACCCCACATCCCACATGAATCAAGGAAATGACCAACAACTTATAAAGCTCTTGATTTTTAAACAAATTCTCCTTGTCAACAGTTCAGGAAATGTATAGAGAACGGTACGGAGAATATGCCTACTGATGTTAGGGTATAAAGGGTTAATCAATGAGTGTATCTTAAAGGTAGCAATCATAGATAGCTAATACTTATTTACAAATACTATATTTTGTTTAGCAGATTGTAGCTTCAATGGATGCCAGAAATATGTTGATGAAAAACTGGCAGATACTGTTTTGTGCATTATGCTGGCGAAGACAGCAGTGCAAGAATAGGTGAAGATGGAATCAAGAAATGCAAAACAGGAGTGAGTCCATTTAGTACTGGAAAAACCATGGAAGAGGTTTCTGCTGGTTTTGGTGTTGCTTTTCCTGGTGAGTATGAATCAGGAGATTTTGAGGAGGATTATGACGATATTAATGATGATTTATTTGTTCTCCCCCCTCCTCTTTCACCATTAGACATTCAACTACTGGACAAAGACACAGCTGTCAAATGAAAACAATATTCAAGGTAGTTAATAATTATGTTGACCATTTTCACTCTTTGTCTCTTTGTTTTTGTAAGATGAGTTTTTTGCTACATTGTTCCATAATTATTGATCTCTATAAACCTTGTTTGTTTTTTGTTATTTGCTAATGAAAGCATTGTGTGCTTTTTTATAGCCAGTGAACCAGATGATGAAGATTTTGTCCTGTTTGAGCTCCTCAAGCCTCCCAAAGATGCTTCTTATGAGGTATGCAGAATTTGTGAGTGATTTATAGTTTTTTTCTGTTTAGGTTTTCTCTTACTTTATTATTATTATTATTATTATTATTATTATTATTATTATTATTATTAATTAATTAAAACTGCATAGATGTTCTTGTTACATGCTAAGTAGTTTAGGGGAATATTATTATTATTATTATTTTATACTATGCAGAGATGTTCTTGTAACATGCCAAGTAGTTTAGGGGAATATTATTATTATTACTATTATTACAATTATAATTACTATTGCTTTTGTTTTATGTGTCCTTTGATGACCAGTTTTGGATGTTTTTTAGTGCCTTATGTCTGCAATAAATTTTAAGGGAAATTATTATAAATACATCTAATGACTGATGTTCCTTCTTTGATTGCTAAATTTGTTTGTTGGGTTAACAGAAGGATGAGGTTGTTTTTATTGTCCTTTGAGTTAATTCATAGCATATTATCATTAACATACTGATACTCAAGGTTAGTGGTACTTCATTAGCAAAGAAGTCCAACCAACCCAATGAAAGTAGGCCAAATGTGCATTTTAATACCAATTTGGTAAAGACAGTCTTTCATTAGGTGAGTGTCATTAAAGTTTCTTTTCTAATGGAGACTGATTTTCTTCACAGACTCCAACCCTACAGATTCTCTATTTGAAAGAAGGAAGGAAGGAAGGTATTCCAAGGCCTTAATGCCATCACCGAGCAATATCTTTTCAAACTAAGGAAGGAGAAAGGGATAAATGTTCCAAGAGGGTGTAACCAAGCAGTGATGACAACAGAAAAAAGGTTAATTTTGATTAATGGAGGCAGGTAAGGATGGGTAGGTTGAGACAAAGATTTTTCATTACAAGTGGGATAGAGCCTTGGAATTTTGGACCAAGGAGACCACAGAAATGATGTGGCAAGTATCTTAAAGCAAGTTGATAGTGATGGATGGGTCTTATTGAGCATTACAAAACAGCATCATTATGGAATGTGGAGAGACTGGAAATGGAGGCAACTTGAGGAGAAAGACTTTTTGTAATTTTAAATAAAATCAGTAAAGGAAAGCTATTTGGCACAGTGTAATACTAATAATTAAATACCTAACAGGTCATGTGTTCACTCTAACAGTTTCAATTGGGTTTTGAAGCATGCCTAATTCAAGTTATATCCAAAATTCCGCAGCTCCAAATTGTGAATAGTACCTAGACATGGCCAGAGAACAACATCAATAGAGAATGTGACCTCTTAAGCATGTTCACATCAGACCCATGAATTTGTCCACAAAACCTCCTTTGGAGTTGTTTAGATCCAGAGTTTCATATCCAGTGCATTTCCAGAGCAGTAAAATTTTAAAAAATGACACAAACATTTAAATTGCAAAGAATTTATTTGAAATCTTTATGTTTACAGCAACTCATATAAAAAAGAAATCTTACCAACCATTATGAGTGAATGGGTGAATAAAATAGCCTTGACTCCTCGATCTGGTGTCAACTGCTTTATTTTATTCAAAAGTATATAAGGGCAAATTTGAAGGACAGAGTTACTTTCTGTAATCTGTCAAATAGTATTGAACAGTTAGAGCCAAATAGTTGCAAGTGAGTGAAAGGATAGAATGGATTTATTGTATATTAGTGCAGGGTAGTCTACTTTATATGTCACAAATTCCAAAAAATCAGTATTTTACCTGAAGTTATTTACTTGAATTATTTGTACTGAAGATGTTTATTTCCATGGAGTGTTGCATGTTCAAGTACAACTGAAGGAGTTTTTTTTTAACTACCCATTTGTTTTTTAGATGAGCAATTTAAGCCTGAATTTTGAGTTAGATTAATTACGGTTTGCACATGTGGTTAGAAAAAATATTTAGCACCAATCACTCCTGCTTAAATGACACAAAAAAAGTGTTTATTTGTTCCAAACACTTACTGTGTATCCTATTTATCAAGATGATTTTATCAACAAAAGATATCATAGCAGGAAAAAGGTAACCAAAATTTATATGAAACATTAAAAAAGGAACAACTAGAGTGATTTTACTCAACCCATGAAACAGTATGTAAACAAACCTGTATGACACCAGCATGCATGTTTGATTGTTGGTTCTCCCCATGTTGTGTGTGGAAAACATGACATAAACCAAAAATTTTGTAATGCACAGTAGTTTATGACCAATTTCACCGGTTGGATAAAATCACTCTTCATATTCATCTACAATATCTTTTTGAGAAAGAAACTGTGACTAAGCCTTGACTTAGTATTAGCATGAATAATAGTTATTACTCAATTGTCTTCTTTCGTGATGCATGTTAATAGTGACAAGAAAGTAATGCTTGTTAATATTGTCATCTGTTAAAAATTTGATTAAATCTGAATTACTTAACTTTTCTTTTTCTTTTCTCATATAAGCATATTGCTTTTTGGGCAGATGTCTCTCTGGAATGAGATCCTTTTGGAATGGCTTCCTTTGCACTCGACTCTTTAAATATTCTGTTACAATGTTTTATCTGACAGTGCATAGAACCCGTAGTCCTCTATGTATATGTACACTTTGCTTGTCAAGCAAAGATAAATCAATAGTTTGCCGTCAATATATGCACATGCATTTATGTATGCAGCGACTTCTGGGAAAATTTCCATTTGTCTGAAAACTTTTTTTTAACGCTAAATTGACTTAAATTCCAAGGGTGTGAGTAATATACAGACCGGTCTCAACAATAAGAACATCACAGTGGTGAAACATAGCATCAAAACTTGCAGACTGATAAATATTTCATAGGGAAGGCTACATTCTCTTTTCCAGCGATAAAAATCTCCTCAGGCTCGGTGATATTTGTCCAATAATCTCTAGGTTTTGTGCTGGGATTCTACAATGTACCGCTAAAAATTATTGACTTCACCCGAGGGTAACCTTCCGATACCTACCCCCATCCCAACATTCTTTTACGCGAATGAAGGGTGCAATTCTGGCGATCTAACTTACAAATGCGGTATATCTGTTCATTCCCATGCATTTCCATGTTTTAAGCGCATTCGAAAATCAAAACAATCAAATAGCTCGTACCCTGCATATGTAATGTATTCCAACTTGACATATCCAATATTAACCGCTATTTTCCATTTTTCATTGAATTGTTACAATTTATCCAGCAAGTAGAATATATCCTAACATGCCAAATCCAATCTTCACCCTAATTTTCCATTTTCTGAACCAACCTACGAGTGGATAATATCATAACTTTTCCATATCCAATCTTTATTCCGATTTGTTCAAATAACTCTAGAAAAACGGGGTAAACCGTGACAATTCTTTTCACGAGTGGTTAATATCATGACTTGCAATGTTCAATCTGTCCCTGATTTTCCATTTGTTCAACGAATTCCAGAAAACGGGATAAGTTTTGACAATTCATCATGCAAGTGGAATATAACCTAAGTTGTGATGTCAAATCTTTACCCAGATTTTCTTTTGTTTTAATAGATTAGTTCTAGAGAAAGGGGGTAAACTCTGAGAATTCATAATACCCTTAGCTCACATATGCTATCTTTACTCCGAGTTTCCAATTTTGCCAAATCAAATCTTTAGCCCTAATTTTCCATTTTTTTCGTTTATTAGAGACAAGTAAGGTAAAATCTGACAATTAATCAAGAGAGGACATAAGTGCAACGGTACAGGGGAGAGGCCTGCTGGGAGTCTGGCACTAATAATCAGTGCCAGACCACTCGCAGACATCTCGCCGGCTCGCGGCGAAGAAACGCTCGTACGCAAGCGCTACTAAAAGTGCTAATAATAATGAGGGCCTGCTCGCAAGTCTGACTAGTCGTCAGGCGCCCCACGGTTTCCTACTTGATCTTTCTCTCTCACACCGAAGTTTCCTTCCCTCGTCGTGTATTTGTAATTGACCAAATAACATCTTATATTGTAAATGAATAAATAACGAACAGATGACTCGGGACCATAGTTATAACTGTATATTATTGACCAATTAGAACACTTGTTTTATTGAGATCGATGCGCATGCTCGACTTCTGAAAGCTGCTGCACATGCTCAGTGTGTATTGATCGAAGGAGACATCTTAGGACTAGCGTGGTGTACGAGTCAAGGTTCCTTGTTGTATGCGGATATGACTGGCTCGCCTTCAGGACGCAAGCTTTTTGTGGGCGGCCTGCCTCCTAAGGTCGACGAGAAGGCTCTGAGAGATGTGTTTGCTCGTTTTTGGCACATCGAAGAAGGTTTGTGAACATCGGCATGGCTCAATTCACCTCAGACTTGTGACAACTTGGCGTTAGATATGCTTCCTGCCTAATGCGCGATTAATACTGTAGGATCCTTCAATCTAGAGTTAAATCGAGACAAGTTTAAACTTCAGCAGCACCAGATAATTATAATGGTATAAAACCGTAAAACAATTTCCTTAAAAGGAATCATCGTGTTACGTTATTAGATTACCATATTGCATGTTCAACTGTCTTAAACTCCTTAATTTCTTGACCATCTTCATAATTAGTGATATCGATTTGTTCGAGGTTCTTTCTGTGGAAAATGATGAAATTTTAGCGGACTGGCAAGGGTACAATTTTTGAACTGATTTAAAAGCAAAAACAGTGGCGACCATGAGAGTTTTGAAACTGTAATCGATTCCGGGTGAATGTTAATCCCATACTTCGAAGTAGGTAACAAAGGCAAGTTGCTGGAGAGTGGCAAGGTCTTTAGTGGTTCTATAAACATGTTTTAACACATACCAAATACCAGAATCGTACAAATGACTTGTTCAGAGCATCGGTTTTACCAATGAGCTAAGCTTTAACATATTAACTTTACAGATTGATAAAATATGATTTATTTTAGCTGACTTGCACTCTTTGAAACTTGAAGATATATTTGGGGTGGGGGGGGGGGGGGGGGGTTGGATTGGGTGAGGGTTAAACAGCCATAGTATTAATGATAATAACACTCTAATTCTCTTAATGCTTCCAAACTTAGTTAGCCTCTGAAGCAGAAGACTGAGTTTTTTTTTTTTATTTACCAGCGATAATTGTAACTGACCGTGAGACACACAAGAGCCGTGGCTTTGGATATGTTGTGTTTAGTAATCCTGAGGATGCAAAAGAGGCAATTTCAACAATGGCTGGCGAACGTGGCAAGGTTTGTATCCTTATGATTGAATTTTTATAAGGGTGAAAAAGTGCAAAAATGTGACAGGGCTGCATTAAAAAATGTTACTTTTACACAAGGCTGGCTATGATTGGAGAAAGGAATTGACTGTGAGAAGGTTTTGAGAACTTTATTAAACCTTTACACTGTAACATCGGTAGGGACATTCTCCATACTGTTCTCTATACATTTTCTTAGGTGTGTACAAGGAGGATTTGTTCAACAATCAAGAGCCTTTTTAGTTGGTGACCATTTCCATTATTCTTGATCTTAATATTTGATTCAAGGGTAATATTAGGAGAAGGAATTAGTACTCAGTGCTCCCATTTAACCCTTTAACTCCCAAGATTTCATTAGTAATTCTCCTAACTGTCTACTGTACAATTTATATAATGTTAGTTTGGAGAATTTGGAATTGGATCAACCAATAATTCCCTGATCAATATTTTCTTTATTCTCATTACTTGTCTGCTTGATGTCATATTGACAGTGTATGGAGAAATTCTGTCTAGGTCACTAGTGGGACTTAAACTGTTAAATAGGGTATAGAGAGGTAGTTCTTTCATCCTCGGTGACCTTTAAAATGGACACTAGGATGGGTGATATACAATGTTCAAGCTCATCTAAATCCAAGATGGTGTCTAATTATTGATCAAGATGCATGTTCTGCATTTTGGAAATTAAACAAACTTAACGAGGAAGTTTGCTGCGGATTTCTCTTTGCAAATCTTTTTAATTCACTATATCTCTATGTATGGTTATGACGAAGCCTTCTAGTCGCCAATTTGGTGACTACTTTTCAGGATTTGGTTGCCAAAGTGAAAACTTAGTCGCATTGGTGCCTATATCAGGTGCAATTTCACACCCTGTTTGGGGAAGGGCCTCCTGTTCTTAGGGAGGTCTGCACTCATATAGGAAATTTGGAGGATCCAGGCTCTTGCAGTAGCACTCTCCTGCACTGTGAGGACTTCTTTTCCCCCTGCTTTGTTGTCTCTTGAAGTCAAACAATTTGAACAAATGTGAAGTGAATTGCTTATACACATGTATAGTGATGTTTGTGTAAAGGTCACAAGCTCATAGCCATCTCATGTCAGGCAGGTATGGGTAAATCTCATACCTGTGGCTGCTCTTGAAACCCCTGAACACATTTTAGATAACAAAACAGTAGTGTTACCCTGGTTAGTTAAATTTTCTATCTTTCAAACATTGTTTTTTTTTCGGCATCAGTGATGTATGAACCCTATGTTGGAAGGGTTTGGAGGAGGTAATCTTGCATGAGATTTTCTGTGGAGCTTATTCAGTGGAACTAAACAATATAAAAACTCAGCAGCAGTTGTGTTTATTTGTTTGGTCAATCTTTGGTCAATCTTTTTTTCCTTTAGAAATTTTTCAACCATGAAATGACCCTTGAGTATGCAAAAGATAAGGATTCCGCAGCACCAAGAGGAAGAGGAGGGCGTGGAGGTGGTCGTGGAGGGTTCAGAGGAGGCTATTCAGATAGAGGTCGTGGACCACCTCCAACACGTGGCCCTCCATTCAGAGGGCCTCACCCTGGTGAACGTGGTCCTCCTGGAAGGTCGGCTTATAAATCTGTGTCCTGATTTTTGAATGGGGAAAGAAAAATGACAGCAAAAAGTAATAGCTTATAGAAAAGTGTTTTGTTGCTGATTGGTAGAAAATCGCTTTGGGGAATTTGAAGATCTGAGGTTTGATTCCTCATAGCAACTCAGATTTGTTTCCTTGTCTCACACTTACACTTATGACTAGATTCAAAAACATCTTTCTTTGAATTAAATTATTTATAGACTTTTAGCCTTTTAAAGGTTGAGGCCTGGTCAAGGCTTGGTAAATAAATGTGCTGGACAAAAATGTTTAACCTTTTTCACCCCGATATCAGCATATGTATTCTCCATAATGTTCTCTACATTTTGTAGGGTTCTGTCAAGGAGAATACATTAAACAAGCAAGAACTTCTTTAGTCTGTTATCAATTCCTTTATTCTTGTGACCTTACTGTGTGGTTCATGTGTGTTGTTGTAAAGACACTCAGAGCATCTAGCGTCAGTTTTAGCGGAGATCCTTCGTAAACCCTTTCCCTTTTTTTTAGTTTGATTTTTTTTACATGCTTTGGAATGCTTAAGACTGAATTATGTCGTTTTGTAGTCACATTGGGTGTAAGTTAACATTGATTATTGTATTATTTGCCTTGTTGTATTATAAGTTATCATTGACCCTGTCAATGTACAAGGTTTACCTGACCCATCATTGTTTTTGTGATTTTGAACCTTATAGGCCACGCGATGGTCCCCCTCCCCCCCGTAGAGATCACATGCCTCCCCCTAGCAGAGGACCCCCTAGGGGACCCCCAGGAGAACCACCCAGAGGACCACCTCCACGTGAGAGGTAAGGAGCTAACTGCTTTCACCTAAATTTACCATTTATTTACCAGGTTTTACTAAAAATCCCACAGTTATTGAAATACTGTTAGAGAAATTTTTGCAGCAGCCATTTCCTAGTTCTGTACAGAATCGAATGCATAATTTACCAATAACAGGTTTTGATTTTTTGCAGGGGTGTTTATAGGAACTGGCAACTGGCCAAAGCCTTTAGCCAGGCTGCCATTTTAAGTTGGATATGTTCACCTCAGTTTATAATAATTCATATTTAAAGTATTTATGATTATTGAAATAGTTAAAAAGAAATTTGTACAGCAGCCAGTTCTCTGTTTTAAGGGCAACTGATTCATACTTTACCAGTATTGGGTTAAGACTTATGAATCATTACCATATCATTGCTTTGCAGGTTGGCGTGACTTTGTGGAATACCTGGTTGTAGATATGCAATGTAGAGTACATTTAGTGTAAACAATCATAGTATTGATGAACAAGTCACTTAAAATTCAATCAATATTTTTTCTAGATATGATGACTATGGACCCCCTCCTGACCGTGGGTACCCCTCAAGGGATTATGATCGTGGAGGCTACAGTGACCGCGAGAGGGAGAGGCCACCTAGCTACAGTAACGACTACTATGGCAGCAGGTATGAAGAATCGTGCAGTGTTCATGCACAGAACATAACATACAGTAGTTGTAGTTCACTCACAGAGAAATACTCATGGTAGAGGTTGAGCAAGTCAGCCACTCAATCCCACTTCAAAATGCGCAAGCTTGAAACATTCATGTTTGGTCATTTAACCCTTTAACTCCCAGAAGTGATTAACATAAAACTTCTCCCTACGATATCCATACATTCTTCAGCAAACAGGTAATGAGAATATTCAAACTCATCAGGTAGAAGCTGCTGTCTTGATCTAGCACCAAGTTCTCATAACTAATTTACAAGGAAATGTGTAGCAGCTACAGGGGAGAATTAATGATCAGATCTTGGAAGTTGGTAACCAGTCAACTCGCCGACGGACCAACTCGCCGACGCCAACTCGCCGACGTATAAAATCGAGTAGAGACGTCGGCGAGTTGGTCGTCAATCCAATACAACTTATTAGAAGTTAAACATACAGAAAAGTAAACGATATTTAGTAAAAAAACACTGGTGAACATCTAACAGAAGCTTAAACATTGGTGAACATTGGTGAACTTCACCAATGACTATAACAGCTTAAGACGCGAACGACAAGTAATTGTGCGACAACAACACCGTAAAGACTCATCATGTCAATCGCTCAGATTTTTCAACGAAAACTTGGCTTTCTAGACAAGATCTTTAGTAAAAAGCATTTCTTTTTATTTGCAAAAAAGTTTATAAGGATCTCAAGGCGAAAAAAGGGAAGTAAACATCACCAATGACTCAAACAGCTTCAAACGCGAACGAGTTATTGTGTGACAACAACACCGTAAAGACTCATCATGTTAATCGCTCAGATTTTTTAACGAAAACTTAGCTTTCTAGACAAGATCTTTAGTAAAAAGCAATTCTTTTTATTTGTAACAAAGTTTATAAGGATCTCAAGGCGAATAAAGCGACGTTAACATCGCCAATGAACAAAATTGGCTGTAGACGCCAATGAGTTGTGTGAGTCATTGGTGATGTTTACTTCGCTTTATTCGCCTTGAGATCCTTATAAACTTTGTGGCAAATAAAAAGAAATGCTTTTTACTAAAGAACTCGTCTAGAAAGCCAAGTTTTCGTTAAAAAATCTGAGCGATTGACATGATGTCGCACAATAACTCGTTCGCGTCTTAAGCTGTTATAGTCATTGGTGAAGTTCACCAATGTTCACCAATGTTTAAGCTTCTGTTAGATGTTCACCAATGTTCACCAGTGTTTTTTTACTAAATATCGTTTACTTTTCTGTATGTTTAACTTCTAATAAGTTGTATTGGATTTGACGACCAACTCGCCGACGTCTCTACTCGATTTTATACGTCGGCGAGTTGGCGTCGGCGAGTTGGTCCGTCGGCGATTTGACCGTAATTCCTTGGAAGTTAAAGGGTTAAAAGTCAGTTACAGTTCAGTAATTACACTAAAATATAAAACGACCTAGAATCATGGTAACAAACGGTAAATTGAACTTTACTACTTCAATACGCTCTAAATGCTATTGTAGAGAAGTAAGTTTGAAAAAATTAAGATCGTGATCATGAATTTTTCAAAACACCTTGTGGAGAGTCCATAGTGTAGGGAAAATTAGATCATTGGTGAGCTGACATTGTTACTGTAAGAAATACAGCAAACTAAAACTGCATGTTAGTGCTGTGGTCAAATGTTTTTCTTTGTTCTCGGAGAGAAAGGCTGAGGTTAGATTCCTCATGGAGAGTCCGAATTAATTTTTTTGTCCCCCGCACGGGACAAGACGAAAAACATCTTTACAACTCTTTTCTTGATTTGAAAAATTTTCCAAGAGTTTCTTTTTTTCCTTTGCCTTGTGTGGTTTAAAAATTTGAGAATAAGTAAAAATTTGAACCAGCACCACAATATGCGACATAAACCAACGATGTTTGCCCATGGATTTCAGATATCCACCGCATGAACGTGGTGGAGGTGGCAGCAGTGCAGGTGGTGGAAGCAGTTACTCCAGCAGTGAGCGTGGTTATGGCCCACCCATGGATAGAGGTTACGGCAGCTCAGACCGTTACAGTAGTGCCGAAAGAGGATACTCCAGTGACAGAGGTTATGATGACAGGTAAATAGTGTCTCTTATTGTAGAATTTCAGTTACCTTTTGAGCCTGCGTTCTTCTGGCATTACCCTTAGACAAAGGGCGCAGTCTCTTATGACAGACGGTGCCGTTACTGCTCCATAAGTGGCGAATTCGCGAATGCCGTGTTAAAACATGGTGATGAATGATAGTCGGTTTCTCTAGCTTCTTCGTCTTTGTTGTTTATGAAGCAAAGTGCCGAACGAGAGAGAGAAAACCCTTCATTTAGATAGACAGATATACTGTTACTGACTTATCAGTAACCTCGATGGTGTTGCAGGTACTCAGTAAAGTTACAATTTCTCTTATAATGCCTTATTATCCAACGAGTGTCGTACTCGTAGTCGTATCTATTTTAAAAGAAAAATAAGCTGGTGGCTGGTCCTAAAGCACAATGCACTGTGTGACACATCAGTTTTTGTTTATTAGGTATGGAGGCAGCACTGGAGGTTCCGGAGGCACTTCACATGATCGATATCTTCCAGAGAGAGGCAGCTATGGTGGTGAGCGTCAGGAGAGGGGTGGTTATGACTCTTATGGCAGTAGTGGAGGAGGCTATGGAAGCAGTGAGCGAGGTTATGGTGGACCCGAGCGAAGTTATCCCCCACCTGAACGTGGGTATGGGCCCCCTCCTGAGCGAGCGAGATCGGGAAGCTACGGTGGACCTCCCGCTGAAAGGCCGTATTCATCTGGAGGTTCCTATTCCGGAGGTGAGTGGTGACGGGAAGATGAACTCTTTCAACCCAGAGTTGGGTAATAATTTATGTTATCTCCAAAATACAGACACTGATTACAGAGGAGATGTGAATTACTTGAAGTCACAGTGCATTGAGTCTGCTAAATCATTCTTAAGGTAGCCTGGTGTGTGGGACTAATTCTACCTCGTATGGATGAAAAAAAATTTTTTTTCCGAACTTTACTGTTCTTCATATTGGAAATTTCGCCTCAGCTATCGTGATCTTTTTCAGTTTAGTCCGGGAAACGTGGCGCGAGTGTTCACTAAAAATATATATTTTTAGCACGGTTGCTGAGTTGTCAGTAGCCTCTTTGGCACATGAAGATCATCAACCAGTCAACAAGGAAATAGTGCTGATGTGAGACTAGGGCATGGGAACCAACCCGGTTGAACTAATGTTATTCAATTCCACCCTCCTCTCTCTCTTCCCCCCCCCCCCCCCCCCAAGATAATGGAATACTTGTATGTTCTAAATGAGTGAGAACGCACCAGATGGTTATGGTTATTTTGATGTTGTGGTAACCTCCTGGTGGTTGCTTCTCGGATTTTCGACGGTGGTTTTTATTGTGCTATCATTGTTTTGGAGAAAATAGATGTAAAAGCCTTGTATCTCTCACCTCTCTAAAGAATCTGTTATCTCAAAAGTAGGTTTATGACCGAATCAGTCGAAGTTGAAAAGCTACATCCACTCCAGTTTATATGGTACTAAAGTTATACGCGCTAATACCTCGCTTTTTCAGTTACCAGTAATTGATTTTATCCCAATTGTGAATGAAAGGGGAATGGTAAAATTTCGCTCATCTTTACGCAGAGTGACAGCTTCTTGATTTTCGTACTCCGTAAATTCGCATCCATCCGGCAGTATCTCGGAATTGCTTATTTGTTCACTGCCACAGTTAATTCTACAGGGTATTCATATTCAGTTCATTTCCTGAATCGATCCACAGCGTAACAAGTTAGTCGATGTGGTACATTAAGTTGAGAGGCCTGTTTCCCTTCGCCGTCTCATATCTTGTACGTGTTTTTATCTTTTTAAAGCAGGAAAATCCGTATGATCTATACAAGCTGTAGCGGTTATCACCACTGGACATACTGTGCCTCGTGCATCAAAGTATCATTTTGTCCTGTATGTCTAATTGTGTAATTTACATTTCGTTTGAAGGCCGCGACTGGTGATGAGGTGCCGAATCGCGCTCTCCGATCCTGCGGTGACCACCGAAGTTTCTTGCCGATGCACTTTAATTTGTTCCAGTTACAGATTTCCCCCGTACCTTGACTGTAAAGTAAACGCTTAATCAGTTCATCTGTTGCCGAATCCATCTTTGCAAATCTTCGAATGCCTAATAACGAACTGAAATCCGCTTTGTTAACGGACCTTGTAGATTCTCCTCGATTTTCGTACCTTCGGCATCATATGTGTATATGCGTGTAGCTTGTGGAATTTCGAATGTTGCAATGCATAGCGCAGACTTAAAGTAAATAGTATCTTGCTTTCATGTGCACATTTTGACTGAACGAATCGCCGTTTTTTTAGCAATTTTTATGTACTGATTGTGAGAGGGCTTGGAGGTAGTGTTAAAAATGCTTTTTTGCGCAAGTAGAGCTGTTTCTTTTTATTGCAAATAAAGAGTTGTATCCTGAAAATCCGATGTTTCATTGATTGCCGACTCGAGTTCAAGCAGCTACGATGTTCGACCGCTGTGGTAAAATGCAATGTCTTAAACTAACCGGTACATAGCTACGGATAAACTGAAGGCTGCGTTCGAAATAAATTTTTGAAGGCTTTTCTATTTCCATCTATCGTTGAACTCTGATTGTTTAGCTCGGAGCACTGCCTCGCTTCCATTTTCCGACTATCTTCATCTACTGTCTTTTCATGAGCACACAAGAAGCCAGCCGGTTTCCCGGCGATTCTGTCTTCGTCCCTTTCTGTCTAAGTAGGAAAACTTCGAATGCAAAGAAACAAATTAAACAGTTCGACAAGTCGTTACATTTGTGAAGGAAGTTGAGGTCCAATCCTCCGACTAAAAGCCTTACCACATCAACTGTCAAAGGTTCGCAATGTCGTTCAAAAGACCTTGACGAGGTGTCTTCTTGATCCCTGTACTTTCGATCATCGAAAACGATGGCTTGCAGTCTTATCCGTAGCTATTCTGACGGTCTGTTATAAACTGAATATTTGCATGTTCTTAAACTGATTACGTTCGTCTTACTCTCAGCGGAGAGAGTGTAACCTTCAAGCATTGGCTGCTGTATATAATACAAACATTCAATTGTTGTATTATCACGCAAGGCCTCATGTTTCGAGGGCTGCAAGATTTAGCTAAGCGGCTTCGAATTTCTGGCTATGATGAATTTAAAGTTTCTTCTCGAAACGATCACCTTGATGCCTTAAATTTATTTCGAGTGGTCAGTTAAAAATTTAACAAGTCTACATGACCAAAAAACGTATGTAATTGTGAAATATGGTAACTGTAATAACCAATTGAATCCTACGCGTCGATATGCACGGTCTTTACCGTAACGTCTGTCGAATCGATGTTTTATTTGACTCCGTGCAGTTTGACTTACAAGATTGTGATAAACTAGTTGCATAAAAGAGGTTTCACAGAGAGAAAATCTCTCTTGTCATAAACCTTCGCGCATTGTTACCTCTGTCTTACTTTGATGGTCTTTCTTTCTGTTTCCCTTTTTCTTTTCCAAGTATTTAACCCTGTACACCCTCACGTGGTATTCTTATACTTCACACTGTTATCTTTACTTTTCTTATGATACTGACAAAGAGAATTTGTTTGACAATCACGATGTTTTAAATTACTTATCATTTCCTTTATAAAAGTGACCTTCACATTTGATTCAAGGGGTATAGTGTAGAGGATATTAGAAGCTTGTCACTCTAAGGGGCAAAAGGTTGAGTGTAACGTAGAAAAAATTATCCAAATACCTTATTTCCTCAAATAGGCGCCCGTAGTCGAATAAGCACCCACCCCCTGGGCCAATATATCAAACAAGTGCCTTTCTCCTCTCGAATAACCCTTGCCCTTCCCTCACTTTTCTAACCGGTATTAAGGAAAGGAAGACCTGTTGCTATTACAACTTGATTAATAACTTTTTAAGCCTCAACTACAGCTGAATTAGTGCAGGTTCAACGGTTCTTAATTGGCGCCTTACTTCCATTAAGTGCTCTTTTTAGCCAAAAAATCAAATAAGTGCTAGGCGCTTATTCGAGGAAATACTATACTCCATAGGAGATTTGAAGTAGGGGGAGTCAGGGACGATTATTTAAATTTAAGTTCATAAAACGGGGTTAAACAACCCAAGACGAAGGTCATTTACCGATGAATGTCATACCACAGCCCTTACAATTACTAGATAAATTAAGTTCTATCTTAAGTCGTTGATTGTGATGAATGCGCTCAAACTCCCTCGATTGAAGGTAGGTAAATTGTAACAACTAAACTACCGTGTTTTGTTGCCAAGGTAAATCTTACAGTTTCCCCTTTTTCTGGAAACTCTTTTTAACGTGCCGACAAATTGCCAAACCGTACAAACACCGCATGAAACGTCGTGTGGTTGGCGAAGTTATTTCTCTTGCATCTGGTATATATGATCGGTCGAATGATCTATCAGTGAGCGATGAGTATGTCAGTTCTTGTCCGAATCAGCTTGTCGGGAAATTAAGTGAGTTTAAGGCATCAACTGAGGCCAACCTTCGTTTTTAAGCCATGCAGTCATTTATCAGTTATTAGGCTGAAGCCGAGACTACTAGTCAGTAGTGTAGTGTGATCTTCTAGGTGAGACTTTCACGGTAAGGACTGTTATTATTAGTAGTAGTAGTAGTGGCTGAATGTTTGCCAATCTAAGTGGAAGTCAGCGTGAGAGTTAACTGAGGAGCTGTTCATCAGTCGCCTTTGAGAAATTGTGCGGATGGCCTCTGCATAGGCTGTTGGACCATATTCTCTTAGTTGTTATTCAAGGCTATTCAAGTCATCTCGCTAATTTTTTTGGGTGTGTGGTAGAGTTTCTTTTGTCTTTGGTTTGTGCTTTATTTCAGCACGGAGTAACTTTTTAAAGTTACTTTTTATTTGAGTTATTTTCCATATCCACGCCCGTTTTATTTCAGCAGTTGACTTTCTTAAGGTTTACTTAACATTTACGTTCGCATTTTTCAATGCCATGCGAACAAGCTATGAATGGCAGTACAGTACTAGTTGGGAAGCAACGAGATACCGCACCATCGAGGGGCCTTGTTGATTTCGTACGACTTGATCGGTTGTATTGTTGCGTCTCTGAGAGCCTGCATTTAGGGTCCTTTTTTTTTCTTTTTTTTTCTGGTCCCTTTTTTCCAAACTCATCTTATTCACTAGTTATTTATTAAGAATCGTAGTTGCGGAAATCCTTTTTGAAATTGTCTGGTTTTTCTCAGTTTGCTATACCAGGATTACAACTTTTTATGAGTGGAGACGCCGAATGCTCTTTCATTATTTTTTTTTTACTTTAAAGCGAACGTTGGGCTATTATTACGGAAATGATCAAAATACCACGAAGACGATAAAATCTCGACTGTGATTGTGTAGTAATTGTCAGCTTTACACTTTTCACTCCGTTCTTTATGTGTTCTCCGAAAGAAAGACGGGCTATCTAATGCCCCCGTATGCATTAGCAATTCACTCTTCTGGGAGCGTGTTACAGGAATGGTGAAGCGCTCCAAAGGCGAGTCTAGTCGAGCGTTCATATTTGTTTCTTTGCTTGTTTGACAAAGATGAGCACTGGAAAATTTGGTTTAGTGGGTTAAAGTATGATAATCGGCTCGGAACAAAAGAAATTAAATACAGCAGGTAAGCAGACGTGACCAGTCATCCCAGACATCGAGACGGAACACAGTTTACCAAGCCTTTGAAATAGTATTACTGAATATTGGTACATCCTGGCAGGACTATGACATCGTCAGGCGATCAAATTTTTCTTTTGTAGTAAAGTATGTTTTCGTCGTAATTGCAGGACCTGTCAAGTTTCACTAATCATAACGTCGCGTTCCGGAAGACAGTTGCGTCCCTGCAATCTCTTGTTTGTTTGTTTTTTTTTGTTTTGTTTTTTTTCTGTCAGTTTCGTGCCAAGCCTCTCGCCGCCGCCTGTTTCACAGCTCAGCCGCTCGTACCGCAGCACCAATGAGACCCTGTTCGCTGGCTAAGATGTAGCTTAGAGAAGTTGTAACTAAATTTAGACTCTTGGAATATGGATCGCATGTGAATGCTGACAATGGGGTACCATACGCCTGCCGAGAAATCAATTGTGCGTTATTGAGCAACATAGCGCCGCTTAAATTTGCGGATAACGTTTTCGCTCTAGAAAGGCAACTAATCGTTCTATCCTTGTCCATCCCTGAATTTCCTTAATATTTTCGTAAAGTTTTAAACACCCCCGAAATTTCCTATGTTTATTCCTTTTGACGAAGGGCTAACGCCTTAGAAACTTCACGCCGGTCAGTTTACATTATCAACTCAGTTCATGAAACCGTTTTATCCGTTTGGGGAAAGGCCTTCCCCGAGAGAAAAGGACAAGTAAGAAATCGCTATCTGTAGGGTTTGGAATTGTATTTCTAAAAGGTTCGTTATTTTTGAAGTCGTAACTATCTCATAGGGATTTGGAATGTTTTTGAGTGCGTTAAAACAGATGACGCTCTCTTTTTTTATGACCCTGCATTGTCAGTTCCTTCCAGCGGTCCGGAGGTGCACGGTTAGTTGCTAAGAATTCGAGAGGTGGTCATTTACAAGTCTGGTGTATTGAAGATACGCTGTTAGTGGCAGACCATGTCATTTGAAGTAGCAATATCGACGAAATGTAGTAATAAACCTTTCCCTCTTGTTTGTCTGTAGATGAATTGCTCTACAACACTAGTACGTCATAGATCGCAAACCTGCACTTTGTCATTCTTGAACGATAATCGTTTTGAAATATGTCAGCTGTCGCAGCTGAGGTACTCTTTCGACAGAATCCAGACTTACTAGGATTTTAGGGCTTTTACTTGAAGAGATCCGTCGTTGCTGAGGGAACCGACTAGACGTATGACTCGACTTTTGTTATCTAAGTGAGTATCTTGTGCGGTGAAGTGTGCAATCTCACGCCTTATTTTTTGTACGCGGAATTGATTTCTAACGTTATCAAAACATGGCAAGTCTTTTGTGCTGTGAAGAGGCCAATTTCTTGTTTTAGTTTTTTTCATGCTGAATTTCTGACTGACGGTGTTGAGAAAAACTGAGTCTGAACATGGCGGGTGTCGCAAGAAAAAAGGGCGAGTTTCTGACCCCGCTTTTTGTGTAAGCAATTCATTCCTCACGGGATGGAAAACAAGGAAGAAGATGGCGATTCCGTTGCAAGAATATTGGTCAATTTTGTTCCATGGCTTTTACTCGGAGTTATTTTTCTAGATATGGCGGGTCTATTTTGAAGAAAGAGGCTTATTTCGTACCTTTTTTTCTGCTCGGAATTGATTTCCAACTGTCTCTAAGACTAGTCTAAACATGGAGAAATCACTGAAAACTTTGGCACACCTTTTATAGTCAACTTCAGCTCTTTTTTGGCGAGAGTATGGGGAGATTCTCTCAAGTGTCGTTTATTGCTCAGTTATTCGCGTTCTACCGAATCTTATTGTTGCTGTGAAGAATTGTGAAACGTCGAGTAAAGTTGTTTAAATGATGTTTTGTACTTCATTACTTTCTCTCTCTTAAACGTCTGAAGCACGTCACAAAGCTAAAGTTATTTTTATTATTAGTCTTCCTTTTTTGTTGTTTCGATTGTTTTTTCCACAACAACTTTTAAACTTTGCTCATTTTTGTTGTTCATACAAGGGCAGTTTCTTCCAAAAGTTGAAAAAAAATACGTAAAAAAAGTTTAAAACAAAAACAGTCGAGAAGATCAGATCAGTTGAAAGGTCAAACGAATGGTAGACATTACACATGTTGATGTCCGCTTATAATTTTTTTTTCTCATTGGAATTCACTGTACTTAATTTCGTGCTAAATGTCCGTAAACGCAGCTTCATATTAACAAGAGAGAAATAAAAAAGAATCACCTCAAAACTCATCTGAACAGAGTCGGCTCTGCAACTTCTCACCCGATCGCTCAATATTCTGGGTTTACCTGTATTCAGATCCAACATACTTAAAAGTTGTAACTTACTCTGTGAAAAATGGACTAAGATACAGGTGATTAAAGGAATAAACCTGTACCCAAAATCTGTACCTGATAATCCATCAATTCTTCCTTTCTCCTCAAAGAGGCAGTTCGAAGTACAAGTCGAAATTCGTTTTTTTGATATTTTTATAGTCGTGAAAGAAAACACCGCAGACTATTGTGAATGTCATTTCCGTTTTAAGTTATTTCTTGCGAGAAAGAAGATTACGATTGTTGATTTTACCAGAGTTTTCATCATCAACATGAAAGAATCCGTGTTTGGTCAACCTGAGGGTTTTCATGTCTCTTTTCTTTTTTTATAATTTATTAAGGTGGACAAGTTGCTTCTTGTTCGAAAGTGGCCGATTTTGGCTCGGAAATGAAAATAACAGGAAGGTCAGATTTTTGTGGTTAAATGTAAAACGAAGTGACTTGTAAATGCGTGGGAACCTTCCGATGGCTTTGTTTTGCAATCGTAGTGTGCTTGTAAAGACTTTTGTTTTTAGCGGGTGTGTGAAACAATGCGCCAAAACAAAACACACTTTCGAAACAAAGCTAAACACGTGCTCTGGAATATGGCCTTGTAATGTTTTATTTACAGTGCGATTTATGAATTTCACAATGCCTCCGTAGAGCCACAATGTATCACGTCCCAAGTTCGTGTAGGCCATTCCAAGAGTCGTTTGTTTATCTTGCACAGTCAATTAGCTCAAATCGTTCTCACGGCCTCCGACTAAGCCGGTTTGAAGTGTCTGCTGTAATAACGGAAAAAAAAAAATTGGCATTCGTCGTCTCTATTTATAATCTGTCTCTAATATGCCCGCCAGACTTCCAGTCTCGTTGGTTAAATGGCTTTTATACGTTATAATTACTTTAGCATTTAACTTTTTGGTTCAGTATACCCGTCCTCACGCGCGCTTCGAACTTGAATGCCGACTCTTGCTGTTGGCTATCCAAGTCTGGCACTATTTGCATAACGCATGCTGAGAGGGTTTTGTTTCGCACAACAAGCGACCAATGGCAGGACTGCGTTCTCACGCTCTCTTTCTCAGCTGCCAGCGAACGCCAAAATACCATTCATGCGACAAAAATGCAGGCTCTTTAAAACAAAATGCGATGATAATAAGCCGGGGTTGGGAACTTGTAGACAAGGATTTTCCCACGGCTCGGAAGGTAAATAAAACGCCATGTTCACCAAAGTTCACTTTCATTTGTCCTTGTGTCGAGTCGAAGGAGGAGATCGTGAAAATTGCTCAGACGTTGTAGCCTCGGGAAAAAAAGCCTTAAAAAAGATAGGGATGGTGCAAGAATCTACGAAACTGGAAAAGGAAAATGATTCAGAAAACCGGAAGGTATACAATGGTCTGGATTTTTCTTACGAAATCCTGATTTTTCGTAGCCATGCTTATCTTCGCTTCTTTTCTTACATTCGCCTCTGGAAAGCTTTCTTTCAAAATATAGCGTGTGTGAAACATTTTAAGTCTAACTTGCTTGAGGAATATAGCTGTCAACAACCTCTTAACTAAATTAAAATCCTTCTATTTTCGTTGTAGTGGTCTAAACCAATTATGGAGAAGAGAAGGCGCGAACGAATCAATCGAAGCCTTGAAGAACTGAAGAGATTAGTGCTAGAGGCACAGAATAGAGATGTAAGTATTTGCTGTGTCAGCAGAAATGTATCTGCATTATTTTAGAACAAGTGTTCGATGAAGTAAATCTTTTGTTCATTTGCTGCTTGTAAATTTAGAGGAAATGTTAAAGTTACTGGCGCTATAGGCAGGTTATCATAGTGGCCCTTTCTGTTTTGCCAAACATTGGATTCCATCAGTTTGCAGTTGATATCGCGGAATCTTACCAAAGAAGTAAGACATATGGGTATTTTTTGTACCGCGTGACTGTACAAAGTCTATACAAGTTGCGTTTTAGCGTGCTTTTGCAAACAAGCTTTCTGTCAATCGTATTTAACATCCGTGACATCTGTTTTGTCTCGAGGAAAGAAAAAGACCGTGAACTGTCGTGAGTGGGTTAATGAAATAAGAGTATCAATGATGTTAGCATTTCGTGGTTGAGATGATGGGGTCTTTCTCTCTGTTAAGGGTCGTTGAAGAAAATTCCAGTTTAACGCTCCAAAAACAGTTTAAGTAATAGAGTTTGATTTCAAAATTAATAATTGCAGAGTTCTCGGTACACAAAGCTGGAGAAGGCAGATATCCTGGAGATGACTGTCCGTTATCTACGTAGTCTTCGACATCACCAACGAGCAGGTAAATTTTACCTCCTCTGGGATAATGACACGTTAATATACAACTAATAAATGTCAGTACATGTTACCGTTATTTCAACTGCTCAATTGTGAATAGTTTATGACTAGTAGTACGTTTTAAGCATTTTAAGCTTATGTCACTAGATACGACAGGTGCAACCTGTAACATTTGGAAGACTTTTTAATCTCTCAATTATTAAGTAATGAAGACATTGACTTGGGTTGAAAAACAAAAGAATCATTGTGATGTTTATTACGTTAGGTTGCAAAAACGCCACCTACGGCTGGAAAAACTTAAAATATACCTTTATGTACAATATAAAAGTTGAAAAAATTCGTAGCAAGAACGCTATTAGGAACAAGTAAAAGTAATATATTTTTTGGGGGGGTTATCTTTACTAGGGTTCGAGCAAGAAGCAGGTTCATTAGCTTATGTGTCTTTATTCTCAACCGCTACAGGATGTTTAAGTGAGTCGCTTGTGTATGGTCCATTGCTTTGGGGTTTTTAACTCGATAACACTAACTCTTATACTGCGGCTTTAGATTCATTGAATTGACCTAGAGGCATGCTGTAAAATACTATTTTATCTCAACTCCGTGGATAACTCGATAATTCGATTTGAGTTTGAAAATCATCTCGTCCGAGAAAGCTTCTCTCTCAAACAAACAAAACAATCTAATCCATTTTAAGCGATGATCAAAAGAAACCCTTGTGGTCGAAAGGTCATCTTGATAAACAAATTCAGTTTAAAGTCCACTCCATTTTGATACTGGTAGCCTTTTTTGGGAAGATCTAATGGAGTTCAAGCAGAAGGAAGGCCAAAAAGCACTGATTAGTTTGTGTGATTCTTTGAAAGCCTGGATAGATTTTGCAATTTACCAGAAATAATTTTTAGAAAAGAGAGAACAACTTGAACCTTAAAAATTCAGGGGAGGTAAAATTAGAATACGAATGAGAAAACTGATCATCATTTTAGTGGCTTATTTTTGCAAAGTACTGTTTTATTTAGTTCTTGTATTAAAAGAGAAATATCTTGTCCCTTGTGAATTTTCTGCTAGATCTCAAGTAGGAATTATTTCTTGTTGTTGAAGCTTTCACAAATTGGGATGGACTTAAAAAAAGCGTGGCTTGGGGGTTTTACCCAATTGGAATGAGATATAACTCTTTTCAGTGATTCATGTTCATTCTTCTTAAAGGCTTCTTTTCTTCTTTCAGTCGCCATGCTGCTTTACTGTGTGAAATATTTTGATTTTGAGGTCTACGCCAGCCTTTTACCAACGAAAAAATTATTAGAGTAGGGCAAGTGTCCTCAGTTTATACAGAAAATCCTCTTTCCCTTACAGTTTTGCGTTTTAAAAATGTTCTCTGTTTCTAGTGATGGCGACTGCCGACCCTCACATGCTACTCAAGTACCGCGCCGGCTATAGTGCATGCGTGGCCGAGGTGTCCAAAAACGTGATTGGGGACGATTCCTTGGAACCTGATGTAAAAACTCAAATCCTTTCTCATTTAACGGGCTGCCATGCAAGTCAGAGGGGAGCTGGTGACATTACAATACAGTCGCCCGCAAGATATCCATCATCAGTTCACTATGAGAGCACTTCGGACCTTTCCGTGAAGGAACAAAGACGGTTGTTACCTAAGGACACTACGAATTCGCATGCATCCCAAGCTCGTACCACAGTTTCTCCTTACATGGTTCAAAGCCATCGAGTACTTTCTTCACCAGGGACCATTCCTCTGCATTATGTCCCCGTCTTAGGTACCGACTCTGGGACCTCTTCAGGATTGTACCACGCGCTGGTCCCAAGTGTATCCTCTCCCGGTTTACACCTCACAGACCCTTTGTGGCGACCTTGGTGATCAAAGTTGTGAAACGTTTTTATCAAATATTAAGGAATAGAATTATAGCGTAAATAAGGAGTTTAAAAAGATGGCTAAAGTAATCGCGTTTATCTCCGAGAGAAAGTTTTCACCTTAAATTTAGACGCTACATGTGAGAAATTAATTTTTAAAAAAATACACTGCTATTCAATAGGTCCCCCTTACGTCTTTCTCCCAAACGTTTAAATTCACTTGAAAAATCGTAAGGTATTGATGTTTTCAGCGTACAATTTAGATTGGCTCAATTCGATCACTCCATTATCGCATTTTTAACACGCATTTCTGTAAAACAGCGACCTAAAGCAACTGAGCCGACACAATGAAAGTTAGAAATGAAAGTATGAGTATTTTTACCTGGTTGTTCCATGATGCAAAATGGCAGATGCTTGAGAAATAATGTAAATAGTATCGAATGATTTTAGAATTAAAGCAAGTGCAAATTCCGTTTCTTTCTCGTGCTTTTTTTGTTTCTTATTTGAATTAATGTTCATGAATATATTTATTACAAGCCCGATACGAGGCTTTATGATCAAAATAGGCTGTTTTCCCAAGATCTGTACAATTCTAGAATTTTTAAACTACTCTTAGTTTGACCCCAAAAGTTAGCTCTAAAGTGTTACTCTTGGAAGAAGAAAACTCTTACGTAATATACTGGGGAAAACAATGCCTTTAAGGGTCGGCAGTGATAAATACTGAAGGCCAAGTTTTACGGTAGAGACGTGCTAAGTTTTCGACGAGTAAACGAACTTGCTCATCTTCAGGGTCTGGGCGGTCCGGGTTCGATTGTCACGTCGAATAAAAAAAGAATTGCAGCGTACTTAAACTTCAAATTTATTGATTCGACACACAATCGAATGGAGGGGATGAGAGATTAATGCGGGTTGTAAGTGATGAGTATAACTGCACCAATTTTGAATGTGCCTGAGGTGTCGACACTTGGTTTCTTCATGCCTGTCTCTATTGTGGCCGCGCTTTCAGCTGCCACTCAGCGCTCTTTCGAAGATCCTGTAAACACGAGTGTTCCGTTAATCTTTTCTTCTCCGCGGGAAAACATGTCTGCGAAAAGAAAGAAAACTGGGAAGGAGAGGCACAAATCTTAGTAGCAATCCTCGAAGAGTGATTAGCGATAGCCTTACGTTAGCGCGCTGGAGTCCAAATTTTAAGAGGTCTGGGTTCGAGACCTGGACGGGTCATTGTGTTGTGTTCCTTGGTGAGTAGCCTGTTCCAGGCGTTCAGTTATTAAAACGAAGCGAGATAGTAAACGGCGGAAGAGAGAAAAAACGAAGGGGGTTAGGGTTTGGGTCCTTTCCCTCCCCTTTTCAGTCCGCGGATACTATTGCGCTGATTAGTCTTTCAGTTGCTCCCTTTAATAAATGAACGCCCGGAACAGGCTATTGGGCAAGACACTCAACAATCACAGTGCCTCTTTTCCCCAGGGGTGTAGATGAGGGACAGGGACAGCCCCCTTGGAGTGTAGATGGGTGTAACCGAGTCGGCAGGGACACCTAACGGAATTCCGGGAGGTGTGAACTGCATCCGGTTTAGGGGGAGTTGCAATTCAACCAGTGGCAATACAACTGTCGGCCAGAAAAGGCTCCGGCAGAATGAGTCACTGATTTACCTTACTCTTGAAAGACTAAGGTAAACTTGGTTTTTCATTTACTACAATACTTCATTTCATTATATTACCTCAGCTTTACTTTAAGTAATAAAATTGATCTTCATAATCATTGTAATATTGCACGATGTTTCCTTGGTTGTTGTTTATGGATATCTTGGATTGAAGTACAATTGCTCATTTTCAGTATGTCGTAGTTCCTAATTAACCTTCAAAGCACTTGATATCGTCCAAAAAGTGACGTTCTGCTTCACCCCTGCCTGCTCAGTTTGGTTGTGTATTTATTCATCATTATCAGTGGGTCCTACATTCACAAATCAATCAATTCCTACGTCATTCTGGTTGACGAGACCTGGGAATACTCTCTCATAGCGTGAATATCCAATATATTACCCGTGTCCATTCATTCACCACCGCCTGATGACTGACGCTTTATTGGAAATTACACAAAAATGTGTCCTAAAGTCCCGGGCACCTCGGCCACTTAAGCTTTGTCGATAGGTGTAATGTCCTCTGTACTACTTTTTTGTATCTTGTGGGATTGTTTACCCCCGCTGGGAGAGTTCATTAAGCGAAGCCTCAGCTCCCTGATTTCTTTGTCTTTCTGCATGGTTAAAAAAAAAAAAAAAAAAAAAAAGAGAAGAAAATATATGAGCTTTAAATGTTTGATCACACAATCATATATATGACCGTTACATATCAGGGGCTAGAATGTAATAATTGTATCTTGGGGCTGAAAATATGAAAGCGTCGGTATTATATTGAGTTTGGTTTGACATATACCAAATCTGGCAATCAAGCGCGAATTGAAATCATCTCAACGAATCAGATGCAAGACAAAAAAAGCAATACGACCAGGAAACTCGATTTTTCCCGTACTTGTTCCATTCGCTCCTTGTGTATTTTCCATTCCTGTGATCGGATGCTGCAATTGCTCTGGTTTTCCTTTGATAGCATTGAACCATCAATGTTCTTTATAGGGTTAGTTACCTGACAAGGTTAGTTAACTTACAGCCTTTATCTTATCCCCTTGCACTTAAAAGGCAAACAAATAAACAGGTGAAAACAAAGCAAAACAAAACAAAACAAGAATGCTACTATGATTAAGTTATTTTGGATGAACTTTTCTAGTAAGTGTGTTAGGAGTCTATTGAGATCAGTATTGTGCAGTAATCTAACTGTAGGTAATGTATTGCGAGAGAGAGTTTGTATCTTAAATAACGTATGGTCTCGGGGATAGATTTTGATAAAAAATTTTTAAAAAATCGTTTAAAACTACAGAGTAATTTCTATTCTTACCTCAGCCATTTTCCTCTTGAGTTCCATCAGTTGTCGTTCTGTCTCGATATCCATTGTTGGCATAGTGTTGTTTGTTTCAATAATTAAGTTATTGGTGGTAAACGTTCGGCACAATTCCTCACCAACCAGTCTAGCACGTTTCATTTCTAGCACCTTAATATAAAGATCGATTAATTTCGGTTTAGTATGGATAGATTTCCAGGGAGGATGGTAGATAATTAAAGAAGGTAACTAGAATTTACGAAACAAGATGCTGCCTAAATTTTTATGATGCGCTGAATCTTCCACGCTTTATGATTGGTTCTTACATATGATCAATACGAAGACAGATGTATAGATAACGTCACCATAAACAACACCTTGCTTTTTCGTCATTAAAAAAAAAAAACTGGAAAACAAGAAGATTGCACATTGTGGTGGGTCTGTTCAGTAAAAGATCACCCATGACATCAAAATGTGGTTAGAACAAAAAAGTGGCACACGAAGCGCACCTAGCTTGTTGACGTCATCTGTGACCTATTATTGAACGGACGCACGGCAACATAGACTATTTGTGTTCATGACTCTTAATAAAAATTATTTACCTTCGGTATGAACACAAGACACAGAGTAATAGAGGTACAGATGATAATGCAAACAGAGATAATAGAAAACGAAGCATCTGGTTCTTCCCTCATGGCCAATGATATCGGCGCACCAATAACGCACAGGATAAACACGTTGTACACAGACATACCAATGTACCTACAATGAAAAATGCATCACCGGTTAACGAGACATACGCAGTGGTAGTTGTTCTCAACAATGTAGACCTAAAGAAAGTTTTTCAAAGATCTTAAAGAAACAGTATTTATTTTTCAATATATACCAACCTAGTCGACTCTGAAAAATATATTCCTCGAAAATCTAATATACTAGATTAGTTAAATCTACTCCACTCAAATCTCATCAGTAATTTTCTTTACTGTCTATTGTATAATACTAATAATGTTAGTTTAGGGAATTTAGTATTGGATCAACTTACGATCCCTGATGATATTTTACTATATTCTCATCACTTTTCTGCTTTATAATGTATTGATATTCTACCGAGAAATTCTGTCTTGGTCGCTCATGGGAGTTAAACGATAATTCTGATTGACATAATGGCTGACGTATTCGCGATGGTTGTCTTTCAGTTCATAGAGCGGACCTACCCTCCAGGGTCGGCCAGGGTTTTTGGGTATTCGGTATTCAGGGGCGTTTTAAATCGGGTATACGGTATATTGCAGCTTAAATATGGGTATTCAGTATATCACTTTCTTTGAATTTCAGGTATAAAGTATTCAAAGCTTCGATTATTTTTGGGTATATTTGGAGGAATTTGGGGTATTTTGGGGTATTTTGTCGATTTTTTTTCGGGTATATTGGTATTCCACTACCCCCCTGGCCGACCCTGACCCTCCAAACTAACGGATTTGCTCGTCCATAAAACAATCAGAAAATTCTTTCTTTGTTTGACATAGTATACTGATGTATGTAGAATATAGGTTTTTTGAAAGAATTCTATCAGCCTTCATGGAAAGCTGGAGCTCGTCTGCCCACTTCTAGGCAGTGCGGTGGCAAAAAACCAAAAATTTTTACTTCTTGATGCACAGCGTACTTGGAATCATTTAGCGCAGGTATTGAAACGTTTCTTGTTTCCCATGCAAGGAACGCCCCAAATAACAATAGAAGTCCTTTGTAGCCACACAACACACCAAGCCAGCGGTATGTTAATCGAGATTCGCACAGCTCCAGCTGCTTCACTAAAGTAATGTCCAAATCGGAATCTAACGACTGAAAACAAACAAACAAACAAACAATAATAAATTATGTTTAGTATGAGCCTACATGTCACAGTTGAGAGCAGGTATAGCACATTGCCGTTTGCCAAGAGGAAATAATTTTGTCTTGCACTTTCTTGGGATTCCACCCACAAAAAGGGCGACACGTTTTTTTTGTGAGGTTCGTAATGTTACAAATAAATTCCTTTTTTGTCGCATGTTGCGATAATTACGGAATAGTTTATCCGCAGTCAAGTTGTCACGTTTAAGTAATAAACGGGTAACATTCCATCTGGCAACTTAAATGATGATCGCCATTATTAACGAGAAAAAGCATTTATTGGATGAGTCTGAGCACAATGGCGATAGGGGAATAGCACAATCAACGTTTTGATAATTCTCGCTGTCATGTGCACACAAAGTCTGAGAATTGTTACTAAACATAGGAAGAGGCAAAGTGTTTTATGCTGTCCTTTTAAAAGCAAAATATTGTTCCCGCAAGACACGAAAAAGCCGTGCAGCGTCAAACTATTGAAAATTTATCATATTACATGATAGTTCTCACCTCTTTCACAAACTCACGCACAATTCTTGTCATAGGATCCATCAGTTGCCAGACCGTGAGGTAGATGACGTCAGCAGTTACAAGAAGACAGACAACGGCAAATAGATGTCGGTCTTTTACAACCTGAAGAACGTAAGCGCAGAGCCAGTGATATCGTCAAAAGCATAGAACAATTTTTTCTCGTGAGAGCCAACGTATTTTGCAGACAATCACCGACGAGTTGTAAGATTTGACAGCTGTTCATTAATATTTGCGATCAATAAACCACAAAATTGCTAAGAGGTTTCTGTTACCCCTCTTGGATAACTGAAAGTTAAACTAGCATTTTATTATGCTATTTTGTTTTTACTCAAGAAAGTAAAGCCAGCTTTTAAATCAAGTGCCTGCGTTGAAAAAGAGATCTGAACTTCAGTTTGCTTTACAACGTTAATCACCTTTCGTTTTAATTTTTTGTTGGTAAATATCAAATGTACTCGCCAGGTCTTGGAAAACATGGCGCCATATGCAAGACTGAAGCCAAGAGAGAGGGTCCAGGCTCTGCTCTGAAAAAAAAAGTTCGGAAAGTGTTAACTTGAGATTTTAAGCTGACGCTCGAGATATGTGCTTGAAATTCCTCACATTTGAAAAAGCAGTTAAGTCGCAATTAACAATTGAGTTCAAATTTGGCGTAGGCTGTCATCATCCTATCGATAAAATAGAATATTCAGGCAATTTAAACAGCTTTAGGCATCATGGTTATGATGCGGACACATTTCTAAAATAAAAGCAACTGTGTTGCAACTCAGTACTTCTGAAGTTTGATCCTCACCGCGCATATCATCTCGTAACCACTGGAGATAAATCCGCCATCCAAACCAAACAGAAACACTGAGATGTAACTTAACGTGCAACCCAGTAGAACAGAGTTGTTCAGATTAGGACTAGACATCTTGATGAACCTTTTGTGTAAATCAAACACAGGTTATGATTAAGTTTAATAACAGTGCGATGTAAAAAAATATCGCCACAATTCTAAACTGCATCGAGTTCGGCTATGTTTCTTAAGTCTATTGCGGTACCCGGATGAATTATTATCAAAATACACATTACAGAAAGGGATTCTAGCCCCCCCTCTCTTCACCCCAAAACCTGGCAAAGCTCCTTTCCCTTTCCTGCGTTTCAGTGTCGACATAATTGAAAGTGGCTGCATCAAACCATTTTGGCAAAATGATCACTGTTTCATCAGAAATTCTCTTTGCGAGAGGACACGACTGCTTGCCTCCTCATTGTCAAACTTGGAGCGCAGAAAAACTAGACGCTGCTAAGATGGCAATCAGGTTTGGCTCTGCCGCTGAACAACGTAAAAATATTTATGCAACCCTGAGTAAGAGTATACACTTGGCTCCGTGTACGGTATCCCCCCCTTCCCGCCTTATCTTTCAAAACGCTGCACCGCCTCTGTGATTCACGTGGATCCCGAGCATCATTTCATACCTGACATTTCTCTTAGTAATGTTAAACCACAAAAAGAACAGAGAGATGATAATAGCCAGTGACGTTAGTACCGCCATAAATGTAAACAGTGGAACAGATACTGACATCAACTCATACACCAACTTGGTTTTGTCCCTTGGGGGCGATCCTCCTATTACGTAACACCATTAAGACAGGTAAGTGTTGTATCAACAAAACATTGGAGTTCAAGATTGTAGTTTGAATTGTTAAACACTGTTTCATGTGCGCACATGACAAAGTTTTAATTCACCTTTCCATGTAATAGGTTCGTAGTCTTCCCAAGTTATCTCACCCGTGTTGATGCGATAGAGCCCAACGGTTACGTACCGCCCATCTATAAACGTAAAGAAACACGTTATAGATTATATAACACTCCGGTAATTACTTATGGTATAACGAAAATGAAATACGATTTTCATTTTCCTACGAAATTGAAAACGGCGCGGTCTACGGTACATGGATTTATCACACTCTATGCTAAGGAAAAATTGATTTACTCATCAAAAGCTTAAGCTACGCTTATGAAACAAAAGTGGTGTGCTTCTAATTTTGAACCACGAACCCGTCAAAGTTTATGGTTGGAACAGCCCTGAGTACTAGATAACAGATAGCTCTGGTTTTCTTCTCCACAACGATGAAAATAGGCTGGGTCTTAAAGAGATTACTCGATAGATATGTAAATATTTGAACGACCTTTCATTTGAACTATTTGTGTGTCTCCAGCTCTGTTTCCTTCGCTGGTGAAACCAACGGGGCCCTGAGGAAAAACAGAGTTAGTGACGAAATGGTTTGGAAAACTATTGCCCTCAACGCTATTGCCACACAACTTTAAACCACATTTTTTAAGCGCGTTTTTGACGCTCTTAATACTAAACTTCCACACCAACTCTTAGCGCACGGGGCAAAGAGTGAGGAATCTTCTGGGTTCAAACATTAAGGAATCGTTTTCATTTCAAATTTCTTCCTTTATCGAGCAAGATTGCATAGCGAGAGAATTTTATGTTCTCGAGTCATTCAAATGATACACTTTGCTTTTTTTCTTCATTAAATCAGTAACGATAGAGCGCTACCCTCCCCACACTCCCCCCCCCAAAAAAGCAAACAAATCTATCATAAGTGTCAATTACAAAGCTTGTTTCAGCTCACCGTTACCCCTGAAAAGTTGGTTCCTCGAAGAGCTTTAGTAAGTGCAACTGATAAGGACTTGTTTCCATATGGTACATTATCTAAACGCGTGGTAGGGGAAAGTTGAGGGATGGTCCTATTCAGCGCAAGGGCCACGGCCCACACAGCGTCATATGCGTAGCCACGGTGAACATCTCGTGATTCTAGAGGGACTTTGGCTTCGTATTCAACTTGGAAATCTTTAACCGTCTAAATGAGAGATAGAGAAGCCTGGAATAAGCTTGAACAACCGGAAATGTTGCTACCATGGGGTGATAAGTATGAGTATTACTAAGCCCTAAAGCTTACTCCCCTGTCTAAGCTTACGTTAAAAAAACTAGATCTTGCAAATAAAATGAAGAAAGGTTCGACTTGTATGCAAGATAATCTTAGCCACTTATTAAACTGGAGAATACGTCATCGAGAAAAAATGTTACGACTTCCCCTTTTCATCTTTTTTCTCCCACTGGTGTGTGTTCATGAACCTTATACGCAAGCAAATAACAGGAATCAATCATGTGCAGTAAGTATGCTCAGTGCAATATAAGGACTTCCCTAACTAATTTCTAATAACAGGAGAAAGACACAGGAAACATACCTTTCCATAGACTGTTTTTGCTTCTGACCCAGTACTCCACAAGTAGTCTGTTGCTAGGTGACCATCCATAGCCTCAAACAACTGCTGTGACGTACAAGTGATACTGGAGTCGTTGAATAGCCACCAGTTTTTCTCTATATACCCAAGGAGAATCCAAACGTACTTTGCACCGTACATGCGCAGTTTGTACGCCTACAGTATCAGGAATATACTGGGGGGTAAGTCTTATGAAGCTTATAAAGGCTTCCATTTGATGAAACGAACAAAAACATTGCTACTCTTCATTGGAAGTTGTTGGTCCAGAACAGTTTTTTGCAAAATAGATATGTGAATAAACAGAAAGATAGAAAGCAACATCACGTTAACCCTGCTAGGCCTCGAACCCGAACATTTCGATTTGGAGTCTTGGATTACCATGTCTCGTTTATGAAATTATCGTGCATTTATTTAATACACTCTCCATACTAAAACCCTCTAATTCGCTTTACGCATCTTGCGGAGGACTTTTGCCAGAGCAGCTCACAATTTTTCAAGGGAAATTTTGCAGGTGCCCCCAATTTAAGAATGTTTTCGGAAACAAGCCCAGACCACAATACCGGGAGCTGCGTTCCCTACTCTTTACGAGAAGTGTATAGGTTCTTTAGTTTCCCCTGCTAATCAGTACAGAAAAGATAGGGGAAACGGGGCCTGCGGTTTATCTTCCTTATTCGAGAGGACCACACAAAAAAAAAAATAAAAAATAAATTAAAAAAAAAGAGATAAAAAATAAAAAAATTAAAAGTTTGGTAAGAGCAGAAGATGACGGTCATAAGAGCTTACCTCGCAAAACACTTGTCGAGCGCCTTTACCAAAAAAGTTAGCCAGGATGATTCTTGCTCCTCTTTTCTGAGTATTGATGAACAAAGAATAATTTTATCAATAGGCTTACTGCTCTCTTAAAAGTTATTGCTTTTGTGGTAAGTTACCTTCATATTCTCCACCTGGGCATGCGCATCCTCTCTGAAACTCTCGGAAGAAAGTTTAACGATACCATTCTCCAGAAACAGGGTATGAAGATCAGTTACAGCCTGTGGAATAAATTGCCATGGATTAATTCATTTTCATAGTCAGAGCCAGATCTCTCCAATCAACAAGCAAATTAGGCAACAAGAAATAACTCTGAAAGGTTTCCAACATTACATGATACAGGAGACTGCTTTCGATGTCTCTTAGAGAGAAATAGAAATATTTGATTTAAATCTGTCCCCATCAAATGATAACGAATAGAAAGCTACCGAGCCTTTGCCCAGGCCCTCATTATTTGTACCCCGGCACCAGCGTTTCTACGCCCGCGGGAAAGTGTCAGGCCTTGAGCAACACAAGCCGTCAGAAGGTCTGCAAGGGGTCGGGCACTGATAAGTAGTACCAGACCCCCAGGCAAACTTCTCCTCAACTCTTCTCAAATCTTTCCGCGGGCGGAGAGACGCGTGTCCCACAGCGCTAATAGTTACCGTTCTGTGTATGTCCTCCTCCTGAAAGATGGTACCGACATGACTCCATTTGAACGTTTTTAGTAAAGCGATCCGGGGTTCGTTTAATGAAGTGTCATCTGGTATCGTACGGTAAAAATACGGATAGTTCTTTTTATCAGACAGCTCAGGTGATGTACTGGAATACGATATCTGTTGTAAATAAAAAAGGAAAACAATTGATATTTGCCTTTTTCTGACTGAGGATCGAATTGTGCAAAGAACCACCGCTGGGTTTTACGAAAGCAAGTGCACTGAGGAAGGAATCTCAATTAACCATTTAACTCCCATGAGTGACCAAGACAGAATTTCTCCTTACAATATCAATACAATATCAAGAAGACAAGTGATGAGAATAAAGAAAAATATCAATTAGGGGATTATAAGTTGATCCAATACCAAATTCTCCAAACTAACATCACAAGAACTGTATGGCAGACAGTAAAAAGAATTACTAATGAGATCTTGGGATTTAAAGGGTTAACCTTTTACTTTCATTTGGAGATTCCTTATTAACCAAGAATAAAGTCCTTGATAACTCAGTTTGACACAAAAATAAATAAATAAATAAAATACTCGGGCACTTTGCCTTGAGCTCGGAAGATTTTAGTGTCATGTTACTTCAGTTGCTGTATTTGAGCTGCGATCGAATAAAACTATTAACTCTTACGAGAACGTTGTAGAATGAAAATTCCTCCTAATATACTAGACATAAAAATGTTTCATGCTTATCATGTCATCACTGATATTTTCAAGTTGTCTGTCACCTTTCGTGAATAAAGGAGCAATATCATTCACATTATAATTTTCTCCACGATATACCTGTGGTATTGCCCATTGATCAAGTCCAGCCAGAGCTGCAACCACCGTGGTACACGACGAGAACCCAGCTCCGAGGAACATGATTTTACGAGGCTGTTTATGAAGGAATTCAAAAAGGATATGTTCTGCCCAGCCAGGTGAACCCTGCAATTAATAACCTCATGTTAAAAATCAATAACTCTCTAAAGATCTGAGTATTTTTGGGCGAGCTGCTTAGCGGAGACGTACTACACGTTTTTCTCACGTCGGTTAACACGTTCGAAGTCTAAAATCTTCATTATGTAATCAGACGTGTGAGATTTCTGATGGGTCTGATTTGTTCTTCAGCAAAATAGACTTGGAGTCGACGATACTGGAAACGTGGAAAGCGAAATTTTATTTTACCTTGAGCCTACTTTTCTTTTCTTCTTAAATAGCGTAAACTTGATTCTAGTAGATAGAAAAGACGGGTTCTGGCAAATTTTCAACAACAACAACAACAACAACAACAAAATCAGAAGTTTCTGGAACTTTCCTTAACAGCACTCACTATCTCTCCTGCCTTAGCTTACTCCGGTGAAGTGAGACATTGGAGCTGAGTAAGCTAAGACTTATGGAAGGTAGTGAGTGGTGTCAGTAAAAAAAAAAAAATTGGGGATACTTCTGATTTCTTTTTTTTTAAATGTGCCAGAACTCGTCTTTTCTATCCACTATTCTAAATGCGATTCACTTTCATTATCCAGCGAAATTAAGCAACAAAGTTCCTATTATTTTGTGCTTTAAGTAACGTTTATGCTGCCAAGAGAATCAGTACGCTATCAAACTTCAAAAAAACAAAAAAATTAAAAATTAATACAGCATCAAAAAGGAAAAAAATTAGAAAAGAATAAAACAAATTATTAACGTGCAAACGAAAGCAAATTTAGGAAATCCTTACTTTGGTGTCGTTCCAAATCATTCTTAGCTCATAGTCCTTTAATACTCCGCCTCTATTCACGTCATCGAGCGCCATTTGCGCAGCTGGTAAAATACCTTTACCGCCTGTCCATCCGTCATTGTGTTCTGACGTCAGAGGAAAGAAGGCTCCTACGTAAAGAGGCGTCTTTGCGCTTACGTGGGGAAGATTATTAACCAAGATGTATAGAGGGAGCACATGACCATAGAAAGACATTGTGATTATATACCTGTGACACGAAAAAACAACACAAATAGCTAGAAACATTACTCACGAGGGCCAACAAATAATATATATATTCAAATTCTCAATATCATATTTCAAAATATTTTTACTAACTAGTCATAATTATCAATTGCTTTGGTGAAGCAATTTCTTTTGGTAACACAGTGCTGATATTAAAAATGACATCTCGTGAAATTTGACCAGACAGGGTCAGGGACAGCTTGAAATCGTTTAAACGTCATCAGAAGGGTCTTCCGCATTACCAAGCAACATCATGCTTCACTCACTAAACTGTATTTTCTTTAAATCATAAGTTTTTGTAGGAGCAGAAAGTACTTTGTAAGTACTAACTTAACCTGTACGATGTTAGGAAAAATCTTGACGTTGTAAATTAAGTTTCACTCGAAGATTTAACGTTAACAACTGCCAGGCTTTTT
Source organism: Pocillopora damicornis (assembly GCF_964200805.1). Lineage (NCBI taxonomy): Eukaryota > Metazoa > Cnidaria > Anthozoa > Scleractinia > Pocilloporidae > Pocillopora > Pocillopora damicornis. The sequence goes on along the minus strand of NC_142672.1, from coordinate 31,416,089 downwards.
AAGAAACAACTTAAAATGAGAAACTCAAATTAGGAAATTGCTTGAGGGATTTTGAGATATAATAAGAACAAACATTTGAAAATACACCATAATTTTTTTCAACCAACGACGACTAATTTCTACTATAAATTTTGCACTCACGTTGGAAGACAACAAAATATTTCTTTTGTTGGCTGCGTACAAGAAGATTTCCACAAGGTTGATTAGCCTGTAGGAGGTTTTTTCGTATTCGACTGATTAAGAATCTTTCAATGTCCAACAGGCTCATCGTTAACTTATTGTAGCTTAGAGCTCTGAATTTTTTAAAATCCTCTTGGCTCAGTCATGATCAATTCCCTGCTCACTTTCAAGTAAAGTGTTTCTAAAAATTTATTCGCTAGTATTTTACAAACCTTGCAGTGCCCGGCTAATAAGCCCTGTAATAGTCGTAATGACGGAAACATTAATTCATGAGTCTTCGTTCTTAACACGAAATTCATGTGGTGAGTGCAGCCCAAATTCCCCGTGCTTTCATTGGCCGGTATTTTCCTTCAAATACCTTTTCTTGCTCAACTGATTACAACTACCTGGAAACCTCCGTAATGATGTTTTATTTAGAGGTTAAAAATTTATATAAGGTTGGCGAATATAATTTAAGAAGGTCATCTATATTTTCTTTTTCAAGCTGTAACAATTTTCCCCTTTCTGGCAGGGGGTTCTAAGAGCTTTATAAACAAAAAAGCAGTGTTTTGTGTTTAGGCCTCAATAAATCTCTCACCGAAGGTTGTATAACTTGCTAAGAATAAATTTTCACGCATTAGCCATTGAAATTTCTGTCATGGTCAATATTGCTCCAATTTGTTTTCAAATTGAAACAGATGCCCTCGTACCATTTGTATGCTCTGTCGCCTTCTTCCAAGAAGGCCTCTCGTATTTGCTCAAGAGAGTCGGAATCATCGTCATCTTATGATTGTCCTCGACAAATTTCAAACGTGGTTTTATAATCCTCGTTGGAATTAGTCGAAAGGTCTTATTTTACGGCTTTTGAAGAGGAATTTGTTTCTCGTATAACGAAACTAACTAGTTTGCTTCGCGGCCTAAAATAATGTCCGCACTTAACCACAACAAAATCACCAAGGCGTCACCAAGTCTGTAATATCAAAGCGTTATTTCCAGCCAGATAATTAAAGCTGCCAAAAGCTTTAGATTTTGCACTACAGCGATTCCTGTTTGACACCCGTTTCCAGCAGTGCAATTGTTTTAAACAATTCCCAATGATGAAGTATGTTAGAGCTCACCTGGATGCGAATTAATTTTACCCACCGAGTCAAATGTTATTCCTTTAAGGCGTCGGGTTGGGGATCATCCAGTTATCCATGTGCGACTATTGATTTTTGTGTAAAAATCGTCTCTTGCTAGACAAGGAGTCTTCATGAAAGAGGGATTCGATCGATAGCTTTTTAATTTGACTGTGTGCGTTAGTACCTCGAAAGCAATTAAAGTTGCCGGAAAACATTTCGGCTTTTGTAAGAGTCATTTCCGCTTAATGAGTAAAATTATCATTATACGCGCTTGCCAGAAGAAAGCAATTAGTACAGAACTAATTTACAGTCTCAAAATATTCACTATTTTGGTCCTTATGCATACACCAGCTAAACTTCATTTAAATCGACACTTAACTACCTTGAGAATATAAGGTGAATACCTTTATCACGAAGCCCTCGTTTTACAGATGTAACCAGAACAATATTATTTAGAAGAACGGATACTTCAACACGCGCTGAAGTTTAAAAGAGGGCAAGAATTTTAAAGTTCTACTTTATCAGTCTACATATGTCATTTACAAGATGTCAGTTTTTAATCACGCGCGAGCGAATAGAATTTGACGTAACATGCATCCACTCCTAAAAACCCTGTCAATTTGTTTAGACTTGTGTACAAGCTGAATGACAGACGTCTGTCTATGTGACTGCTTGTCATACTTATGTATTTTCCGCCTTCCTCATAAAAATTAAAAACGCACTGAGCCTAGCGACAATCAAAATGGAAAAAGGTAGGTAAGTTATTCCTTTTCCAATGATCCAATTTAAAGTTTTTTTTTTAAAGGAAGACTGAGAAGCAAATTAAAAAAAAATCTCTTCCAAGGAATTTCTATGATTCTTTATTACAGAAAAAAAGAAACAAGCTAAGTTAGGTTAGCTTTCACAAGCTAAGTTAAGCTAAAACAAGATGGGAACTGGTTATTCACGGCAGACGATTTCTTTCTAAGCTAACTAGAAAGGGATGGTTTTACACCTGCTCTATGAGCGTGGAGTGTAACCGCTGGAAATATCCGATCAATTTGTAAACATAATTACTAACTACCCTCCACATTGTCTTCAGTAGTTTCCTAATAAAATTTTGAATCAATTTCCCTTTATCATAGTCAAAACTGTTTTCAGTCCGTCGTTCAATCACACCACGAGATGTTTTCTTAGAAACGCTCTATACTGCGAAGTTTCATCCCCTATGCTGTCTTAACTCAATTCAAAGTCTTTACACTATGGTAAAATATTTCCATAATGACAAAATTCTTAAAAATTGGCTGAAACTGCAAAATTCTCTGATTCTTGGCATATCGTATTTTACATTAGTTGCACTGAGTGGAGTTCAGTTAAAGAGAAAGAATTCAAGCAGAACTCAAGCTGGCATGCGGTTCAACCCCCTTTTGCTACGAGGATTGAAATATGGATAAATGTTTTGTTTCCACTGAGTAGAGTGTACTAATTTTCATGTCTTAAAAAAGTCAGAGGGCCTACCTGTTTTCCATCTTGAAATTTGAAAAGCATCATTCATCATGCATTCCGCTTACTGCTTTTGCGTTTCTCTTCAAACCTCGTTTTTATTGTTATTGTGTGGTCTTGCGAATAATTAGCTACTTCTTTTAATTCTCAATGGAGACATCAACAAAACTAGTTGGAAAGAACAAAAGTACTAGCTGCTTTACTCTAAGTTCATTACGAACCTTTATACACATCATCGTCAAGTCAATAAAGATAAATAAACAAAGAACAAAGAAGAGAGGAGAGCTTTGGTTTTGTTTATTTGGTTTGTTCGAGTGAAGTTGTGATAACTTTAAATTAGCCAGCTGTCATTGTCATGAAAATTAAGAGAGACGGTTGTCCTACACTTGTGCCCTTTAGTGGTTGTTTACTCGAGTAAGGAAAATTTTTCTTTCATTTAGAATAAATTGAATAAGTTGTAACGATCGAATGCCGACTCTCAATTTCTTCAACAGCAACAACAACAAAAAAAAAACGATGAAAGACGAAATTGGACCGTTCTGTTTTGAAGGATGCGTTTCCATGATGACCTTCGTGAAATTAAAATTGTATGACCCTTAACTTAAACGACGATTTTCAAGAGAGGATGAATTCTCCCTCAGAAGGCTTGTGATGTAAAGCGCAATAAATTTGGTCGATCAGCCGAACGAATTTTCCATAATTTTGCAAATAACAGGTTTAACTTTCCTAAGTCTAGACCTTGATTCACTCCATCTAAAATTGGAGTTGTTATAGACACTGAAACTGCCATTGCAACATCGCCTTTTGAAGAAAGTAACCCGCTAAAATATACTTTGAATTAAGCTTTTTGAAAACATAAGATGAATCGATCTCGAACCAGCCCTTTTTAACTATGCCACAACGATACGAGAGAGTTACCAAACCTTACCATATCATGATCAAATGTAGATAGGGGACGTTTCGAGTGCTTTCAGTTACTATAAAGCTATGATTTCGAATAACTGAATCATTCGTGCCATTGCCCCTAGCGCGATGACTATCCTCTATTTATGTGTTTTTGTTCGGTTTCATTGGTGCATTCCTTCGTTTTACCTACATCATTAAGACGTTCAAATTCGATGCAAAAACTGGGTCACACAAGCATTATGTGGCCTATGAATCAAATCGAACCAAACAAACCGGAATGCATCGTTTTAAAAGTTCTCTCTCGACGCGGCAAACTAACAATATACAGTTAAAAAAAAATCAGTTATCAAAATCTATTGCTCCTCATAACTTATCTGCTTTCGATGTTATCGAATTTAGAGTTTCAACACATGTCGATAACCCGCCACAGGCAACGGGAACATTTGAATGGGGTGGGAGGGTGGGAAGGCTATTAGTGGGCTGCAGCTGGCGGCCCAAGGATCATGGTTACAGAACTGCATGCCGGTTGGCCTCTAGAGGCACAAACCATCGTTCAGGTGATGATTGAACTATATCCTTCGAAGGCATAGAAATGCTTAGTTTCTGTAGAATTTAAATATTAGAATAAAACAAAACACAACAGAAAGGAAAAGAAAACGATAATTCTCAACACAGTCATTAACTGGAATTATTTCCTAGAAAAATTTAACCTAATTCGGGAGAGAACTTTTAAAAAATGTGAAGGTGACATTTTTAAGCCACTTTCGAAAGCTTTAACGATTTTCGATCGAACGGTTTTTATCCCACGCAGGCTTAACGAAAATTTTTACCTTTTTTAATTAGTGCATTCGTTAAAAGTCTGAATTTAAATCTCTATTATCCATTTCAGATTAGTTATGCGGCTGACTCAAGTCATTTCTTCCGTTTTTAAGTTTCAGCGAGCTTCTTGTGCCTAGAGATAAATTAAATACTACACAGATGGCCAGAAATTAATTGACAACATTCGTAATCTTCAAGTGCTTTTTCCTTCAGCGTTGTTTGCTTGTCTGTAAAGAATTTGTAAAGTTAATACCTTATTGTAAATCCCACACCACTTCTCTCTTTCACCAAAGTAATATACATCTGCTGTCGTTAGTTCGGCAAATTTGCCAGAAAATCTTTGATTTTCGTCTAATTCAACTCCAAATCAATAAAGGTAATAAAAAACAAACAACAAAAAAAAAAAAAAAAAAAAAAAAACTAAAGAAAGCTTCAGTTTCGCTCTTCAAGTAAATTTGTCACAAGAGAAAGACTGCATATTTTTTAGACTTGCTTTAGTAGGTTGTAAGAAAACCATTTCGAAACTCCTCACCTCTTGTAATGACAGAGCACTGAAAAGAGACATGACATTCTACGTATTAAAATTTCCTTCTCTAGCCTTGTTAGTTTACATACAATTTCTCTAAGGATTTATAAAAAATGCCGGTGGGAGCTCCTCACAGACTCTCTCCACGTGTTATGGGTGTAGGTACTTGTAAATGAGCCAATGTGGAAAGTTTTACCAGTCTAGGCTAGAGGAGAGACGCCATTCAATATCACGGACGAGGAAGAGATGTACATCGGATAAAAACAACACTTCCAATTGAAATGTATTCACTTACCGACTCAACCTTCTAATTTAACCAAACCGATTGGAGAATAAACGCCGGCTTATTTCAACGAAGACGAAAGTTAGTTTGCTTATGGCTCACGTTGATAAATAAGGCGATTTTCTATCGAGCGGTGCTCCTTAAAGGAAGAGATGGATTGAAAATTGCCCTAAGGTATAAAATAACAATCAAGGTACCGTGATCACGTTTCATTTAATTGTTAGATTTGTTGATAAAAACCGACGTCGGGAAAATTGTCATTCATAAGGTTAGCTCATCAGTGATTGTTAAACGCGAGGTTATTACTTTTTCTTTTTTCTAAATATGTTATTTCCTCGTAACTGCTACTGAATTGAGCTCTAACCGAGAGTTCTCTCCTCATTTTTGCAAAACGGTCACATTTCTATTTGACAAGTTTTCAAATAATCAAAAATTTTCTTTGCCAGTGTAAGTGAAAGAAAAAGAGCGACTTTATTTCAAAAATTCTCAATATCGTGAAACTGACGAGGCAGTATTTAAATAAGAGGACGTGATAAGGAAAACTTAAAATAACGAAAATTTCTTTTGTAGTGGCGACTTTACAGAGGAAGGAAATTAGAAAGGTTTGTAGTGAAATAAACCTCCAGATTTTTTTTAATTAAGTGCCATCGATTATTTCTCTTTGATAATGCTTTTAAAAAAACAAGCTTTCTTTGACAGTTGCATTTATTACGAGCGATTTTGGCTTTTATTAGGAGAATTTTTGTCACGTTCAAATACACACTGTCATGGCTTACCGCGATCGAGTTTCTCAAGCTGCGTAGAGGAACACCTGGAGAGGAGTGTTGTTCATCATTCATTCGTTAACAGCAAATTCTAGATTACCTCAAGACAATCGACAATGTCTCGAAAAAGAAAAACTCGGCATTTTTCAATTCATCAACGCACCTATTCGCAAAACTTCGAGTTTTTTAATGTTTTATACTTCCTTCCGCGCTGAAAGTCGAGTTAATAGTGCTCTGACCTGAAATTTGATGCGATTTTCGATAACGATAAACTCTGAACTAGAGATTTCATTTTAAAAATCAGTTGATAATCAATACCAATCAGTTTGAATTGACTTCAAGTAATTTCTGAGTAACAAAAACCCAATTTATACTGAAAATTGGCCTTTCATGAAGAAAAAATGGATCAAGTCGGTTTATTAACAGTGAAAAACAGAAAACTTCTCAGAATAACTTTGCAAGACAAGCTGTTTGGCATTTCGCCAGTATTGTAATAAGACATAAAAACCTTCAGATATCAATGGATAAAAGGAAGTTGAATCAAGAAGAAATTTTGACAGATTGAAGAGGAAAACCAAACAATATTTTAGCAAGATTTTTCCTCATCAAGTTCCATCCTCCCCCAATACAAAGAGGTATTTTGATCATTTTAGTGGCAAAACAAAATGAAAAACAATCGTAGTAACTCATACAGGCATATATTGTTGGCGAATGTGTCAAGATAAGCTGCAAGTTGGAGTAAAGGCAATATATTACCACAATAATTCTACTAAGAGGACGGGAAAATTGTGACAAAAATGAGAGATATTTATAACACGCATACGATATTCAAGGAAATATCGACAGCACTGATTACTTGATAGCAACGATCGAATTATCCAAACAGACATCATCAATCTAATTTGTGTAATGTCTACATTCTACATCCTACATGATTCAACCTTGAGTATCGTAAAGCGAAAAAAAAATCAATTCGAGCCAAAGTTTGAGCGTCATGCGAGGTCAGGCGAGAAGAGACACAACTTTACCCATTCAATGCTCACATTGTTGACTAAAATACTGATCGCCCACTTTACAATGGATGAGTGAGATTTAAGGAAACGAGAGTGATAAGTTAGATTGTTGTGCGCATGTCTGAGTACACAAACAAAATGGTAAGATTAAGGTGTAGGAGGGGCGGGGAGGGGCGGGGAGGGGGCACTGGGTAATACGGGTGGTTAGGGCAAAGTCACTAGAGAGGGGCAAAGTCACTGAACGTAACTACAGGATAAAGATTTCAAAAAACCAGGCTTGTTTGGTATACTGGTGGAACAAAACGTAAAAACATCAACAAACAAATAACAAAGCGAGACTGATTTATTGCAGGCACTCTGGGTGCATGAAATGTCAACGCTTTTCTATCATGAGCGAAAATAATTATAATCATTATATCATACAAAATCACTAATACATTCATGAAAGATATATTTTTGCAACTAGATGCCATGGAAACTGAAATGATTACAGAACTGTTGCTGTAAGCTCAATGGATTCTTACAGGTGATTTTACGGCTTCATAAGCACAAAGCAACATAAACAGGAAAACTCTCAACCAAGCTTGGAAATTACGCAGTTCGTTGCAATCTGATGAATGAAGAACGAGTTCAATAGCGAACCATTTTGTTCAGTGGCTAAAGGACGACATTCGAAGATTCTGCATCGTGTTTCTTGCTGCAAAAACAAAGAAACAATTGAACAAAGGAGCAAGTTTAACTAGGTGTGTCTGCGTCTTACCTTATTGTTAATTTTCAATTGGGTTGAACCAATTAAAAAGTGAAAGATTCACCTCAAGATACATGGCGGCCTAAAATTGCAATTACACTTCTAAAATCCGGATCAAAAAGTACAAGTGAGAGTCATGCAGCCCGAAACATTTGTGTTCTGTTCGAAGGGAAAGATGTCCCACAGAACAGCAGTTTCAGTAGGTTGAGAGGAGGGTGAGGTAAACCACTTCATCACCATCCAGGAGGAGTAACAACACTACCTACTGACCGCTTCGTGCTTTGTGCCATGAAAACTGGGATGAGCTCCAACGTTGAAGGCCACTGGGCTCGAGTGCAATACATTTTAGAATTATATTCTCCTATCGGCAACTTGTTAAATACATTACTTTGCTGCATGAACACCCGAGATGACCGAAATGAAAAATGGACCTACCGTGAAAATAAATGGTGTCAGTTATGTCATCTGGATGGGGCACAAAAGGAGGGGGATGATTATGAATCGAAGACCAATCCATATTTGAAAAGAACGGAAGGCTTTCTATCTCTAAAACGAAAAGAACGAAAAAAATAAAACGTCACTGAAACGAAATGCATTTGGTGTTAACGAATTATGAATTAAAAGTACGGAATAAGAAACTGATGAACGAATGAGTGGTTTGGTTTATCATCAACGGAAACTAAAAGTGAACACCCTCCAAATTGGAAACCAGAAAAAAAAACTGATCACGAGAAAAAAAATATTTTCCGTATCAATCTCAGTGCATGGTTCAATTTACAAAACGAAGACTTGGTGCGGACAAGGTTCATAAAATCGGAGACATGAAGTCACTGGTATGGGGGGGAGAAGGGGTGGGGGAAGGGGTAGGGAAGGGGGGAGGGAAGGGGGTGGTATATACTCCTGATTTGCTGCTTGTAATATTATGCAAATATGAAATCACATTTTTTCAACTTGAAACAACAACTGGTTAAATGAAATTTTGTGAGGTTTCTAAGTATATATATATATATTTGAGTCTAGATAGAGAGCTTTAATTATGAGATTTTTAACTTTAAGAAGAGTAAGAAGAGTAAGGTCTTTTAAAAATCAGATGACAACCAACGATTAAAAAAAATTAAAACCTTTAGCACTAGGTCTCTGCTCTGCCTCAAGAATAAGGATGCGTTCCACAGCATCTACTGCATTCTGGGACAGCGCCTCTTCTCCCTCTGGCCACAGTAATTCTTCAACGTAAAACGATTACATAAATTTAAAACATCACATTGCATCGCTGTTTGCTCGTACACGTACTTTGTGCACGACTCAACTACAACCCCAAATAAGTTACATTCGTCGAATATTTTCTGTGCACTCAACATCTTACCTCTTTGCATAATATGACTAAAGACCAGCTCAGGTGTGTCGTCGTTGAATGGCGGAACTCCCGTAAGGAACTCGTACAAACATACCCCTAGGGACCACCAGTCCACTGCTGGAGCTTAGGAAAAAAAAGATTTTGATCAAATCACCTCAGATAAAGCCACACACTTCTTCGAAAAATAGTCGTGGGATAAGTCGTTACATGTACATCATTTCAACATCCTTATGTTTGCAAGCTAAGGATTTTGTGGTGATTTTGACTTTACTGGTTTGATAAGCCGGTTTATTGTGTGGTTTGACTTCGTTCAAAAATGAAGTGACCGAGGGATCGGGTAAAAAGCGGTCTAGAAATGGAAACTACGAGGTCGAAAAGGTGCAAAAGAAGATTTTCTGGTGTTTTGAAGGAGATGAAATGAAATATGATTCGAGAAATAATTTTTCTGAGTTTTCTAAGCAACCCAGTTTTTCTAGCTGTAACATTCTGATCTTCTGCTTTTGCAAACGATTGGTCATCCAGAATTTATTAAGTCGTTTACTTAAACCCCTCAATTACTCAGAGATGATGTTCTTTCTTACAGTCAAAGTCTTAATGACAGGTAAAAAATTTTTATGCCAAACTTACTGTGCTCATTTCCCAAGAGTATTTCTGGTGCGAGGTAGTCTGGGGTTCCCAAGATTCTGTTCTTGGGTGGCGACGATGTGGGCCGCTTTCCTCGTCTACAAGACTTAGGGGTCCTATAAGGTGTCCGAATGAGAGGGGCTGAGGTGTGGTGCCACTGGTTGGACACTTCCATGGGGCCTGGGGTACTTTTCAAGCTTGAGCTACTCTGAAAAGTAACATCCATCGGCGATTCAGAAGTTATCGTAACAGGTAAACTAATGTCCATGTGAGAACCTGGAGCCTGAGTGACACTTTTCTCTTCTTCCTCGTGTTCTTGATCGCTGTTCTCAAAAGGGATTGTCATGCAACGAGAGCGACTCGAGGATTCCACCTCACTGTCCCCATGAAAGACTTCGCCTCTGTTCAAATAATCATCTTCACTTGGCTTCAAATTAACGCGCCTTACGTTTTGTTTATTTTCGAAGTCGATTGTCAAACTTCTTTCGAGTGGATGAGAAGGACACGACTCAGAGGAGGAGTTATCAATTTCGGCCGTAAAACTAACAGGATGTGATGAAAACTTCTCATTCTCTACTTCATCAGCTGAGCTGTTGTCTACATTTCTGTCGCTCACATCTGGTGAAGGTGGTAATACTGCAATCCCGCTCTCGCGCCTCGAGAGGCTATTGTTCTTATCATTACCAACGGTTGGTAAAATCTCATCTGTGATTTCGATTTCCAATTTATCTGGTGTCTGATTAACAGTAAATTCTCCTTCTCTTAAACATGGACTTCCACTTGAATTAAAACCGGAACTCCCGCTTGTATCTGCCCTCTGAGATGTTCTCGAACCAAAGTTATTTACTCTATTTCCCGCTAGTTCAAGTGTTCTAATTACTCTCGATTCTTTATCAGTTTTCTCTAAATCACTGTTAACTGCTTCGTTGGGATACCTGTGGTACTGTTCATTACTTTCTTCACAAGAACTACTCGTTTCACTGTCATAACCTGAAGTAGAAGGCTTCCCAGGCGATGTAATTTTACGCGTCATAGATGCTAAAGATGTAAAGGTACTCATGGCTCGCTCCTTCTCCAAGCATTCGTTGTTAGGAGTTACTTGTCCTTTCTCTTTCAAAAATTCCATCATAGTCCCTGCTCGTTCACGTGGACTGGAAAACTTAAGGACCAACGGTGCACAACTAGAGGGGTTCGGAGTAGTGATAATGTCTTGCTCCCGGGAAGCTGTCCTTCCCTCGCTTTCACATTTATATTCCAGAGGGCTTTGGTCGCGCACAAGGGAATTCTCGGGTATGATATCAGCTCCCTTTACCAGGGGTCGTTGGTGTGTACACACCTCCTGCAAAGGGCCTCTTGGAGACTCATTCTCCGAGCTCCTTCGTATTTCCTTCAGCGTTAACGCATCGATTTCCCTGGTCAGCCCAGTCTGTCGAAGTCTCTTTGAGGCCGGCAGTTGGTTTTCTTCGTCAGGCGATCTGTTTCTCACGTTTTTGTGCAGCATTAAATCCGCAACCAGAGGTGTCCCAGGGGGATCGTCAATGTTAAAAGTCTTTTGGCTGATTTTGGGGCAGAATTGGGTTCGCTTTTTGACGGCCTGACCTGTACAAACCGACATATGAAGAAAAGAAAATTGGTCAATGATTTGTCTAAATTTTAATCTAACTAATAAGCTCGTTGAAATTAAAATTGGACTGTGACACTGCAGATGTCCTGAAAACTCGATTGTCAAAGTCGCAAGCTGAAGGAAAAGACTCCAAGGATGTAGTTTTCATTAGATCATGAGCGAAGGAGTCATAAGCGGCATAAGTATTTGCTTCCTATTCAGTCATTTTGAAGTTCACCAGATCGTATTACTGTGCACTTCTGATTACAAATCCGACTCCGTTAGTAGACAAGGCCAGTCTTGGGCCCCAATCTGTTATTTTACAAATCTAAAGAATTTACCTCCAGAAGCAGCGAGCGGAGTTTGGCTGTTAGGTCCCAAAATCCCAGTTGGAGTTGCACCAGGGATTTTGTCAACACGGCAGACCGGGGTGACCTGCCTTATGGGTGTGGTTTCCATGTGTTCCCCCAGTGACGAGCAACTGCTGTTTAGTCTTGACCTCTGCGTTGGTCTCGCCGCAGACAATGACTAACACCACAAACATTAGTTTCCCTTTAGTTTTAGACTGCTAAAAGACCCGTTATTTTAACACCAAAACAATTTGTTTAGAGTAATCCGGGAAGGGACACACAACAGTACCGCCCAGACATATGTTAACTGCGTAGACGCTCAGACGTAGTGTAGTCAGACGCATCTATACGATATTTGTGCGTGCGCGGTCGAACAAAATGCGCGACTTATGTGTCCTTGTTATTCAGAGCTATAAGTTTCCGTCGTGTTACACTGTTGTGTAAGACAAAGAACTTTTGGGTTTGAGAAAGCGACGAGTCGACGACGGAAAATTTACGTAATAAGAATTTTTCATTAGCTTTTAAGCTACAATGTTACACAGTCGCACGTCGCGTCACAAATTTATCGAATAACGAGCAGTAGCAGTGAATTTGCTTGATTTGAGGTGTTGATGAATTCGAAGGAAAAGGAAAATGTCACTTATACAAGGTATTGAAACACGTGTATTATTAAGCGAGTAATGAAGCGAATATGCCATTTTAATTCATTACAATCGCAGCTGGCTTAAATGTTTACGTACCGGAATGTAAACAATTTGGTGTTCGCATCGCAGGTGATGATTTATTATGTAGTTGCTGTTGTATACGCACATTTACCCCAGCGTAACTCCGCGGTTTGTGCAGCAGGAACCGACTAGGAAGTATTTCAGATCTATTACTTCTCCTGGGCGAATATTATCACCGCTGATAACAAAATAAACTGGAATATGAAATTATGTATACTTACAAAAGTGAAATTGGAAGTCAGTGACATTACTTGACCAGGTGTTCTAAAGAAACTTGAACCTGAAGTCTTGTCATTCTTGTTCAGAGATGGTGTGCTCATCACATCAATGAAACTAGGTTCTAAGAAAAATGGTTTAAGATTATGTTGTCAGGGATATGCAGCTAATAGCATAAGGTAAAAAGCTTCATTCCAGTAAGATATCAAAGTTGAGTGGCAAAACTTAAGTGACAAAGGCATAACTGACAGGTTCAGTGGTAGGTAGGTAGGTATTTTATTTATCCATTTTACATGGATGAGTACAAGACTCGTTTAAACGTGAACGTGCCAAATTACTATAAATCCAGTAAATCCAGTGCTGCATAGATCCAGTATATCCAGTTTTGAATCTGATAGGCTCAGGAAGAGGTGCACGTTTTGTTATCCAACCACAGAGTGATTTTAAGTAAAACCCAAATTCCTGATGGCTCTGGACAATAAACATTCCTTTACACCCTCTTGAAGTATTCATTTTCACATTATGGAGAGAGGTTACATGGTACAGTTTACCAGAACATCTCTGTGACATGTTCAATCCAAAGGTTATCAACTTCTTCCAATAGATGAAAGTTGTCAAAAATCAACTTGCTGCATTTAAAATTAAAAGTTAAGGTAACAGATGTACAGCAAAAAAACCAAAAAAAAAATCGTGGGTTTATTCGATGTTTGAATGATTCATATTCACAATTGATAAAATAGACTTACTTCTTTCCAATGTCAACCTTGACAACCCAAAATCAGTTAACTTGATTTTTCCTTCATTGGAGATT